>NC_057804.1:421796493-421802678 GCF_018294505.1 Triticum aestivum
CGACCCCATCGCCATGGACCGCCGCCTCCGCCCCGCAGGTCCTCCTGCCGTCCTCGTGTCGTCGCCTCGCCACCGGAGATGGAAGGATCCTCGAGGCCCCGTTGAGGATCTGGCCTACCTCGCCTCCTCCTTTCCATGGTCGGCCCCGAGCGTCGTGCCTGCAGTAGCACCGCCGTCGCGGTCACCTCGTCGCCGGACCTCCTCGATGGACTGCACACGTCCTCGTCCTCCTCCCCAGCTCGCATCATCGAGCCTCGCCGCCCTAGATCCCCTGCAACATGGGTGAGCAACGAATCCCCCTCCCTCTCTATGTCCCCTTCCCACTGCAACGTCGCAACACCGCCCGTTCCCCTATCGGTCACCGCGACCATGTGCACGCATCGGCCGTGCCCGTGTCACCCCTGGCTGGGGCTCACCGCACCCACAGCCGAGTTCGCTCGCGCCCTGCCTGGACCGCGGCCACCCAGGGCCGCGCGCCGCCTCCTCACCCCTGCCTCTTTCCCCCGCGCAGCTCGTCGCTCCCGTCTGTAGCGCCGCCGCGCTTGGAGCTCTGCTCCCATGCCCACGCGCGCCCGCTACACTCTGCCGGCCACCGCCTGCGTCCTCCATGGTCCCGACCTCCCGGCTCCATCGTGCCGCCCCCACCTGCTGCTCGACGCCGCCCTAACCGCTGTCGGCGCCACTCGCTGTGGCCTTGCGTGCCCTGCCACACCGGGCTGCGGCCTTTGCCTGATAGCGGGCATTCGCGCCCGTTGGCTGCGCCCCGTTTAGCCCCTTGGGCCACTGCCACCTGGGACCCGTGTCCCTCTTTTTCCAGAACAAAAATAAGAATAAAAACAAAAAGAAGTAATTAAAAATTAATTAATTAATTAACTTAATAAAACTTGCTTAATTAGCTTAACATTAATTAAACTCCTAGTTAACTAACTAATCTGTTAGTTAGGTTGATGCGCCTATGACAGACCGGTCCCGCACGTCAGTTTGACCCGGTCAACGCCCTGTTGACTGCTGACGTCATGCTGACGTCATGATGACATCGGCATACACTATTTTGGATAATGTTGAATTAAAATAATTGAATAAATTTTAAAAATGATTAAATCTTTTAAAATTAATATAAAATAAACCGTAGCTCGGATGGAAAAACTTTGTACATGAAAGATGCACAGAACGACGAGACGAATCCAAATACGCAGCCCATTCGCCTGCAATGCGTCCCTAGCATAGCGAACCTGCAACATTTCACCTCCGGTTCATCTGTCCGGAATCGCGAAACACCGGGGATACATTCCCAGATGTTTTCCCCCTTCGCCGGTAACACCTCCTACTGTGTTAGGTCACCTCTAGCACCGCGTATTGCCATGTTACACTTTGTGATGCTTTGATTTCTCTGTTATTGTGTTCCCCCCTCCGTTACTTCTTTCCGGTAGACCCCGATGGCTGCCGGTCACCCCCAGTTTGACTACGGTGTTAACGACCAGTCCTTCTTGCCAGAGCAACCAAGCAAGCCCCCCCCCCCTTGATCACCAGATATCGCCTATTCTTCTCTATACTGCTTGCATTAGAGTAGTGTAGCATGTTACTGTTCGGTTACTCCTATTCTGTTGCATAGCATGTCATTGTTGCTTAGTATAGGATGCTAGTTTATCATCATTGGCCCTACATTCTTGTCAGTCTGCCTTGCTATACTATTGGGCCGTGATCACTCGGGAGGTGATCACGGGTATATCCTATACATATATACATACTATACAGATGGTGACTGAAGTCGGGTCGACTCGTTGAGTGCCCACGAGTGATTCACGGATTGGGGGCTGAAAGGACCTTTGTCCCGACGGCCCTCTGTGTCGATCTTTGTGGCGGAGCGACAGGGCAGGTTGAGACCGCCTAGGTGAGAGGCGGGCCTGACCCTAGTTGGTGTCCGTGGTTACATCAATTAACACGCTTAATGAGATCTTGGTATTTGATCCGAGTCTGGCCATTTGGTTTATATGCACTAACCAACTACGTGGGAAAGATATGGGCACTCGACATCGTGGTATCAGCCGAAGCCTTCTAGACGTCAGCGACTGAGCGGCGCGCGCCAGATTGGAACGTAAGCCTGCTCTTGTATTAAGGGGGCTAGTTCTGCTTTCGGCTGCCCATGCAACATGCAGGTGTGCAATGGGCGATGGGCCCAGACCCCTGCGCCATAGGAGTTAGACCGGCGTGATGACCTCTCTGTTAGGCCTAGGTGGGGCTGCGACGTGTTGATCTTCTATGGCCGGGCATCACCCAGGAAAGTGTGTCCAGCCAAATAGGATCGAGCGTGTTGGGTTATGTGGTGCACCCCTGCAGGGAAGTTTATCTATTCGAATAGCCGTGTCCCTTGGTAAAAGGACGATCCGGAGTTGTACCTTGACCTTATGACAACTAGAACCGGATACTTAATAAAATACACCCAGACAAGTTCCACAGACAACCCGGTGATCGATTTTCCACAGGGCGACGAGGGGAGGATCGCTAGGTAGGATTATGCTACGCGTTGCTACTTGGAGGACTTCAATCTCTCTCTTCTACATGCTGCAAGACAGAGGCTGCCAGAAGCGTAGTCTTCGATAGGACTAGCTATCCCCCTCTTATTCTGGCATTCTGCAGTTCAGTCCACTGATATGGCCTCCTTACACACATACCCATGCATATGTAGTGTAGTTCCTTGCTTGCGAGTACTTTGGATGAGTACTCACGGTTGCTTTGCTCCCTCTTTTCCCCCGTTTTCCTCTTCTTCTCGGATGCCGCCACCAGATGTTGGAGCCCAGGAGCCAGACGCCACCGTCGACGACTACTACTACACTGGAGGTGCCTACTACTACGTGCAGCCCGCTGACGACGACCAGGAGTAGTTAGGAGGATCCCAGGCAGGAGGCCTGCGCCTCTTTCGATCTGTATCCCAGTTTGTGCTAGCCTTCTTAAGGCAAACTTGTTTACTTATGTCTGTACTCAGATATTTTTGCTTCCGCTGACTTGTCTATGATCGAGCACTTGTATTCGAGCCCTCGATGCCCCTGGCTTGTATTATGATGCTTGTATGACTTATTTATGTTTTTTAGAGTTATGTTGTGATATCTTCCCGTGAGTCCCTGATCTTGATCGTACATGTTTGCATGCATGATTAGTGTACGATTGAATCGGGGGCGTCACACGAAGGTCTACGGTAAACTACTCACACATCATCGGAAAGGCTATGGTGTTGATGTAGAAGCCCTCCGTGATCAATTCCCCCTCCGGCGGAGCGCCGGAAAAGGCCCCAAGATGGGATCTCACGGGTACAGAAGGTTGCGGCAGTGGAAATAGGATTTCGTGGTGCTCCTGGATGTTTTCGGGGTATATGAGTATATATAGGCGAAAGAAGTAGGTCGGTGGAGCCACAAGGGGCCCACGAGAGTGGCGGCGCACCTACCCCCTAGGCGCGCCCTCCTACCTCGTGGCCACCTCGTTGCTTCCTTGACGTCCACTCCAAGTCTCCTGGATTGTGTTTGTTCCAAAAACGATTCTGCCAGAGGTTTCATTCCGTTTGGACTCTGTTTGATATTCCTTTTCTGCAAAACACTGAAATAGGCAAAAAACATCAATTTGCACTGGGCCTCCGGTTAATAGGTTAGTCCCAAAAATAATATAAAAGTGCATAATAAAGCCCATTAAACATCCAAAACAGATAGTATAATAGCATGGAACAATCAAAAATTATAGATACGTTGGAGACGTATCAAGCATCTCCAAGCTTAATTCCTGCTCGTCCTCGAGTGGGTAAATGATAAAAACAGAATTTTTGATGTGGAATGCTGCCTAACATAATTTTCAATGTAATTCTATTTATTGTAGCATGAATGTTCAGATCCAAAAGATTCAAGATAAAAGTTTAATATTGACATAAAAATAGTAATACTTCAAACATGCTAACCAAGCAGTTTATGTCTTATCAAAATAACATAGCCAAAGAAAGCTTATCCCTACAAAATCATATAGTTTGGCCATGCTTCATTTTCGTCAGACAAAATGCTCCCATCATGCACAACCCCGGTTTCAGCCAAGCAATTGGTTCATACTTTTTAACGCGCTTCAACCTTTTCAGCCCTCACGCAATACATGCGCATAAGCCATGGACATAGCACTATGGGTGGAGTAGAGTATGATGATAGGGATTATGTGAGAAAACAACAAGGATAAAGTCTCACATTGACGCGTCTAATCAACGGGCTATGGAGATGCCCATCAATTGATGTCAATACGAGGAGTAGGGATTGCCATGCAACTGATGCACTAGAGCTGTAAATGTATGAAAGCTCATCAAAAAGAAACTAAGTGGGTGTGCATCCAACTTGCCTGCTCACGAAGACCTAGGGCATTTTGAGGAAGCCCATCATTGGAATATACAAGCCAAGTTCTATAATGAAAAATTCCCACTAGTATATGAAAGTGACAAAATAAGAAACTCTCTATCATGAAGATCATGGTGCTATTTTGAAGCACAAGTGTGGAAAAAGGATAGTAACATTGTACCTTCTCTCTTTCTCTCTCATTTTTTTATTTGGGCTTCTTTGGCCTCTTTTTTTCCTTTATTTTTATTTTTTTCTCTCCTTTTTTTATTTCGTCCGGAGTCCCATCCCGACTGTGGGGGAATCATAGTCTCCATCATCCTTTCCTCATGAGGGTCAATGCTCTAATAATGGAAATCATCACACTTCTATTTATTTACAACTCAAGAATTGCAACTCAATACTTAGGACAAAATATGACTCTATGTGAATGCCTCTGGCGGTGTACCGGGATATGCATTGAATCAAGAGCGACATGTATGAAAGAATTATAAAGGCGGCTTTGCCACAAATACGATGTCAACTACATGATCATCCAAAGCAATATGACAATGATGGAGCGTGTCATAATAAACGAAATGGTGGAAAGTTGCATGGTAATATATCTTGGAATGGCTATGGAAATGCCATAATAGGTAGGTATGGTGGCTATTTTGAGGAAGATATAAGGAGGTTTATGTGTGATAGAGTGTATCGTATCACGGGGTTTGGATGCACCGGCGAAGTTTGCACCAACTCTCAAGGTGAGAAAGGGCAATGCACGGTACCGTAGAGGCTAGCAAATTGCGGAAGGGTAAGAGTGCGTATAATCCGTGGACTCACATTAGTCATAAAGAACTCATATACTTATTGCAAAAGTTTATTAGCCCTCGAAGCAAAGCACTACTACGCATGCACCTAGGGGAAGGGTTGGTAGGAGTTAACCATCATGTGATCCCGACCTCCACTCATAAGGAAGGCAATCAAAGAACACTCCATGCTTCAAATTTGTCACACAACGTTCACCATACGTGCATGCTACGGGACTTGCCAACTTTAACACAAGTATTTCTCAATTTCATGATTACTCAACTAGCATGACTCTAATATTACCACCTTTATATCTCAAAACAATTATCAAGTATCAAATTTATCATAGTATTTAATGCACTCTATATGAATGTTTTTATTATGCCCAACTTGGATGCCCATCATATTAGGACTAATTTTATAACCAAAACAAATTACCATGTTGTTCTAAAATACTCTCAAAATAATATAAGTGAAGCATGAGAGATCAATAATTTCTACAAAATAAAACCACCACCGTGCTCTAAAAAGGTATAAGTGAAGCACTAGAGCAAAATTATCTAGCTCAAAAGATATAAGTGAAGCACATAGAGTATTCTAATAAATTCTGATTCATGTGTGTCTCTACAAAAGGTGTGTACATCAAGGATGATTGTGATAAACTAAAAATCAAAGACTCAAATCATACAAGACGCTCCAAGCAAAACACATATCATGTGGTGAATAAAAATATAGCCTCAAGTAAAGTTACCGATAGACAAAGACGAAAGAGGGGATGCCTTCCGGGCCATCCCCAAGCTTAGGCTTTTGGTTGTCCTTGAATTTTACCTTGGGGTGCCTTGAGCATCCCCAATCTTAGGCTCTTGCAACTCCTTATTCCAAAATCCATCAAATCTTTACCCAAAACTTGAAAACTCCACAACACAAAACTCAACAAAAAATCTCATGAGCTCCGTTAGTGCAAAAAAAACCCACCACTTTAAGGTAATGTAACGAACTCATTCTTTATTTATATTGATGTTAAACCTAATGTATTCCAAC
>NC_057804.1:421803064-421853884 GCF_018294505.1 Triticum aestivum
ACTAGCCATAGATTCATCAAAATAAGCAAACAACACACGAAAAACAGAATCTGTCAAAAACAGAACAGTCTTTAGTAATCCGTAACTCACGAATACTTCTGGAACTCCACAAATTCTAACAAATTAGGAAGTCCTAGGTAATTTGTGTATTAATCTTCTGAAATAATAATCAACTAAAAGTCACGTTTTTCTGTAATTTATGAAAACTAATCTCGTGCGTGCAAAAGTTTCTGTTTTTCAGCAAGATCAAATTAACTATCACCGTAGGTTATCCTAAAGGTTTTACTTGGCACAAACACTAATTAAAACGCAAAACCACATCTAACCAGAGGCTAGATGAATTATTTATTACTAAACAGGAACAAAAAGTAAAGAACCAAAATAAAATTGGGTTGCCTCCCAACAAGCGCTATCATTTAACGCCCCTAGCTAGGCATAAAAACAAGAATAGATCTAGGTATTACCATCTTTGGTATTCAATTCATAAGTGGCTCTCATAGTAGATTCATAAGGTAATTTAATTTCCTTCCTAGGAAAGTTCTCCATGCCTTTCCTTAATGGAAATTGGAATCTAATATTTCCTTCTTTCATATCAATAATTGCACCAATCGTTCTAAGGAAAGGTCTACCAAGAATAATAGGACATGAAGGATTACAATCTATATCAAGGACAATGAAATCTACGGGCACATAATTCCTATTTGCAATAATAAGAACATCATTAATCCTTTTCATAGGTTTCTTAATGGTGGAATCCGCAAGATGCAAATTTAAAGAATAATCATCAAATTCATGGAAACCTAGCCCATCACACAAAGTTTGGAAATTTTCAGGGTTTGTTTTGCCTATTTTTATACATTATTCGAGTTTTCTAGCCATTCAATATGCATAATTCAAATTTGAACTACATGCAGATGCTCCACTGTGCCAAAATGAGTTGAGAAGTTATATATGCGTCCTTGGGTGAATGTTTAGGTCCCATGCAAGAAAAGGGAATGAATTTCAAACACCACGACATTGTGGCTACGCCGGAAACATTGAGATACTTGATTTTAAATTCCTGTAAATCCAACAATCGCCTGAAAATCACAAAACTTGGCATGGTATCATGAAATGGCACCAACATGTTGTGGTAAAAAAAATTCTGATTTGGGACCAGTTATAGTATAAGCTTCTTACAAACAGGAGCTTCTCTCAAGAGGCCTCATGGTTCCGAGAGGGGACGTGTCACCTCTGTGTGCGAAATGACATACACCGCTCTTGCAGCCTTGATTTTTTTACAGATGCAACATAGACCAGTAGGAGTATCATGCTAAATTTCAGAATTTTTCACGGTTCGTATTGCCTTTTTATACATTAATTGAGTTTTCCAGTCATTTAATGTGCATAATTCAAATTTGAACTACATGCACATCCTCCAGTGCACCAAAGTTGGTTGAAAAAATATATGTGTGTCCTTGAGTGAATGTTTAGGTCCCATGCAAGAATCGGGAATGAATTTCAAACACCTCGGCATCGTGGCTATGCCGGAACATTGAGATACTTCATTTTTAAATTCCTATAAGTCCAAAAATCGCCTGAAAATCACGAAACTTGGCATGGTATCATAAAATGACACCAACATGTTGTCGTAAAAAAAATTCTGATTTGGGACAAGTTTTGGTATAAGCTTTTTGCAAGTCGGAGATTCTCTCAGGAAGGCTCGTGGTTCCGAGAGGGAACCTGTCACCTCTGTGTGTGAAACGACATACGCTGCCTCTTCCTGCCTTGATTTTTTTACAGAGGCAACATATATCAATATGAGTTCCGTGCTAAATTTTGGAAATTTTTAGGGTTCATTTTGCCTTTTTTACATTATTTGAGTTTTCTAGCCATTTAATGTGCATAATTCAAATTTGAACTACATGCACATGCTCCAGTGCACCAAAATGGGTTAAAAATCATATATTTGTCCTTGGGTGAATGTTTAGGTCCCATGCAAGAAATGGGAATGAATTTCAAACATCTGGACGTCGTGGCTCGGCCGGAAACATTGAGAAACTTGGCTTTTAAATTCATGTATATCCAAAACTCGCCTGAAAATCATGAAACTCGGCATGTTGGCTTCACATGGCACCAACATGATGTGGTAACTTTTTCGTCCAATTTGTGAAGGCACACACATTAACAACCCACAAAGTCATTTTGGAACAAGAGCTGCCATGTTATAATTAGAAACACAGGTATTATTAAAACCGTGGGCGTTCTACTAATGATTTACATGCCGCCATGCGGCCCCTTTTTGATTGGTTAGGAGGCACCATGCGGGGTAGCTATTTTAGTATGGGAGGCGTGCGAGCAGACCCCAGTGCATGCTTATCGGGAGGCGAGCCCTTTGACCTCCGTCCGCCGCCCACCTCCCTCCCAATTTCTCCATTAATGGTGCCCGAGCCCCTATTTTATAGGCGCTTAATGGTGTGGCTATGTCTCACTCGACTGAGATTCAATAGAGAAAAAAGAAATTCTGAAAATAAAATTTTGCATGGATCTTGATGTAAGATCTGACGGACATATATAACATCGACTGAGACTTTTGTTTTGAACCAAGCATCAACTGAGACTTAGCAAGACTGATATAAATATAATGACAATGGCAATTGATCATAATTGTCTTACATATTTTGGAAGATAACTAAAAATTCCACATGCGACAACACACAAAAGACACAAGGGCAAAGGAAGAAGGAAGATGCATACAATGATTTGCGTCGCTGCACTCTACTTTCTTGATGCGTTGCTGCAGGGCGCGGAGTTCCTCCAACACCTTTATTCATTGCCTCCACGACTAGTTCTCGCGGCGACTGACGATGATCTCTTTCATTTCCTCAATATGTTGCTTGGCAGTATCCACGGATTCCCCCACCAGCCTTTCATGGTCGATGCGGAGCATGGCATTCTCGTCCATAAGTTTCTTAATGATGACGTCCTTCTTCTTAAACAAGGCACTTGTCTCCTCGTGCTGCTTTGCCCTTCCGGTGATCTTCGCCCTCAGCAGGTCACTCTCGGTGCGGAGATTCGCCTTGTCATCCCTTAGTCCGTGGTTGACATCGGTAGCATGATCAAACGAGGCATTCATCTCCTCCTGCAGCTTTGCCCAGCCGAGATCCGATCCATTAGGTTAATCGAGCATAGCGCACATGCGCCTGTGAGGGTCCTCGCCTACCCGCGAGACATATTCCCAGGCTACCAGGACCTCTCTGCTGCATCCGTGATGTGGCGGCACATCTGTGCTACTTCCGCGGCGTGGCTGGACTAGTCTGCTGCATCAATGGCCCGGGCGGGACCTCTGTGCTGCTTCAGCGGCAAGGCGGGACCTCTGTGCTACTTCGGCGATGCAGCAAGACCTATGTGCTACTACGGCGGTGCAGCGGGACATGTTGGTTGCTTTCACAATGAGGCGGGACATCTCTCGTGCTTCCGCTTCCATGCTCGCCTCTCTGTGGTAATTTCTCAACCCGGAACTCATGCGGCACATGGCAGATGCAAGGAACAACGATGAAAGACTTGCTTGTTTTTGTTGATGAGGAATTGAGGAGGAATGTGTAGTCATCTTTGAGTAGGTAGTATTTATAACCTAGTAATATGATGCAAAGTGGGAAACCGTCTAGGTTTTGACCGGTGTGAACAGGTTTGCAATTGAATATAGCATGGTAATTTGGAATATGACGGGGAGCAAGCTCAAAATTTATTGATGGTTCTAGTTTCGAAGTGCGGCACGACTCCCGAATGGCATAACATGGGCATGCATTCTCGGATGCATACGTGGCGTTTGCACCATAGGATGCACCGCAATCGGTGATGTCAGCACACGACTTGTTCCATCAACCGTGCACGCTCGTTATTACCATCCCACACGCTTATTTTAATTACAATGTGTGTCCATCTAGTGCACACACCTTGATCTGTTTGACCATTTCTGTTTGTTGTGGCTAATTGCAAACAATCCACCTGTGTGAAGTGTATGTCGTCTATTGCACACTCCTTGATCTGGCTGACCGTTTCTGTTGTTTTTGCTCATCAAAAACAGTTCATCCGAGCGAACTGTATGTCGTATATCGCACACACCTTGATTTGACTGACCGTTTCTGTTGTGTTGGCTAATCGAAAGCAGTTCATTAGAGTAAACTATATGCCCTCTATCACACACACCATGATCTGGCTGACCATTTCTGTTGTGTTGCCTCAGTGCAATCAGTTCATTCGAGTGAATTGTATGCCACACATTGCACATGTAGCAATAATTTGAATCGTGTTTGATGACTCCGCCATCGCAAACGTTTCTTATCATTTTTGATGGTTTTATCACACCATCGTTTGCGATTAATGCATCGCACATAGTTTCATCGAAGGGTCTCTAATTGTAGTGTCGCGTTAGCAGCATCCTGCAGTAGTGAAAATTCCATCAAATAGCCTAATAGCAAGATGTCATATTTTTCCTGAAACTTTTACACAACAAGATGCATATCATGTGGACTAAATCTCATGAATTTTACATGCCAAATAGCCAAATAACAAGGGGTTAAAAAGATGTCATATTTTGCCTAGATTCCAAGAGTGCAAACTTACTCAACAATCTGTTACATTTGGAGATCTCTTACATTTCACGCAATATACCATAATTACATAATAAAATAGCTAGTACAAAGATGACAACTATGATAAGTGCCACCTTGTATCTATTTTTCTCCTCTCCCTTCAGTTCAAGTTCTTGTATCACTCTTGCTTTCTCCTCTCCATCTATTGCAAATCTCTACCACATGATCAAATAGGGTCAAATCAGGCTCTAGTTTCAACTTATCCTTGCGAACAAGATCTGCAATTCTCTTTTCTTCCTCAATGGTACGCTTCAACTTAGCAGTTAATATGTTTTTACTGGCTAATTCAACACCCAAATTAGCCACCGCCTCCTCAATGCCATCTTCTCTCTACCCCACTGGGTTGACTCATCTTGGTATGCAATATACCAATGATCATCAGCTAACCTACTAAACTATAATAATCCCCCCAAAACACAATTAATACTTCAAATCAAACAAGGGATCATTGAGATAGGTCGTGAGCACTAACTGATGACACTACAAAAAAAACCACTTCCGTGATGATACGTGTTTATCACAGTAGGTCATGTTTTCTGTCATGCATGTACATCCATGACGGTTTTATGACCGAATCAGGATGGTCATACATGTGCTATCGTAGAAGTGTTCCATGACAATACCAGAAATATCATCACAGAAGTGTCCACTTCCATGACGATAAATGGCGCGTCATGGAAGTGCTTTCATCGAGGGTAACCGACACATGGCATCCACCATAACGGGTCACCGTTAAGCTATCAGGTTCTGGTTTGGATCCGATAACCCGTTAACAGCCCGGACCAATGGGGATTTTCCACATGTAAAATTCACATTCGCCGGCAGATCCACGTGTCGGCTTAGCATTGGGACAGTTGTCATCCAGCGAATGGACGGGACGCGCCTATGATACGTCGACACGTGACTCGGCCCAACTGTGGCCCATTCAGGTCAAAAGGCGGGCCTGTTTGACCTGGTCAAAAGGTAATGACTGGCCCACTTAAAGCCCGTTAATGACCTATTCGCCTATAGCCCATTTATAGCCCGCTAACTCACGTCCCATTATGGCCTATCCGAGTTAGGCCCAGTAGTGTCATCTGGGCCGTCCAATATGATTCCAGCCCATTGCAACTCCCGGCCCATGTATGGCCCATGACGTCCATCGACCCATATGAGGCCCTTTGTGACTCTTGGCCTATTAAAGGCCCGTGGTGAAACTGGCCCATAATGAATGGTGTATCGCTTTATACCCATTAACGACCCATCATTTCCAGCCCATGTTATCTTTCGGCCTTCTCAGGGCCCATTTATTCTTGGGCTGATTTGCAGCATTCGATTACTTACGGTTCGTTACTAGCCTGCTCCGGTTGTGGGCCAAATTCAGCCCGTGGTTAAATTCGGCCTGTTTGTGGCCCGTTAATCAATTGTGCCATTTTCATAGCATCATCAAATACGGCCCATTAACAACCCGCTATGCCTGTCCATAGAAACAAGCGTGTTATACTCATCGGCCTATTAATGGCCCATTATGGTCGGCCCATGAAGGGTCGTTTCCCTGTCTAGCCCCTTATAGCCCATAACGCGGTCCGTTCTAGGCCCATGTTTGGCCAATCAATCATACAACCCGTAGAAGGCTCATTGTTTCTATAGCCCATAGAAAGCTCATTTTTTCTCTGCGGCCTGTAGAAGGCCCGTAGGAGGCCCATGGTCACTACAGTAGATATGTAGCCCATGGTTATTATGGCCTAGTTTAAAAATAGGTTATTGCGGCCACAAGTAAACCTGGAAAAAGAACTACAGTGACTACAAGCAAACAAATAAACAAGACAACAAGGAAATAAATAAGAAAGCAACTTACGCTAGGCTATTACGGCTATTAAACATATTACATCCACTGGGCATCAAAGTTTGCCACCAGTGCAAATATGGGGAACAAAGCAGCATATTACATACACTGGTTGTCAAAGTTGGCGACCAGTGCAAATAAACGAGCGGCAGCAAAACAAGTCCATAATTGAAACAACTTCACAAGAGCTCAAGAAGCGTTATCTTGGGTATCCACCATGCTGGCAATAAGCTTAGCAAGCTTATTAGCTTTTGATACGTCTCCAACGTATCTAATTTTCCAAACACTTTTACCCTTGTTTTGGACTCTAACTTGCATGATTTGAATGAAACTAACCCGGACTGACGTTGTTTTCAGCAGAACTACCATGATGTTGTTTTATGTGTAGAAAAGAAAAGTTCTCGGAATATCCTGGAAATCCACCGAGGCACTTTTTGGAATTAATAAGAATTTTTGGTGAAGGAATTAATGCCAGGGGGCCCACAGCCTGTCCACGAGACAGGGGGGTGCCCCCTCTAGGGCGCGGCCTCCTATCTCGTGGGCCCCCTGGACCTCCATCGACGTCAACTCCAACTCCATATATTCACGTTCGGGGTGAAAAAAACCAGAGAGAAAGTTTCATCGTGTTTTACGACACGTAGCCACCGCCAAGCCCTAATCTCTCTTGGGAGGGCTTATCTGGAGTCCGTTCGGGGCTCCGGAGAGGGGGGTTCGTCACTGTCGTCATCATCAACCATCCTCCATCACCAATTTCATGATGCTCATCGCCGTGCGTGAGTAATTCCATCGTAGGCTTGCTGGACAGTGATGGGTTGGATGAGATTTACCATGTAATCAAGTTAGTTTTGTTAGGGTTTATCCCTAGTATCCACTATGTTCTGAGATTGATGTTGCTATGACTTTGCTATGCTTAATGCTTGTCACTAGGGCCCGAGTGCCATTGAGGGAGTCCTGGACTAGGGGGTGTCCGGATAGCCGAACTATCATCATTGGCCGGACTCCAAGACTATGAAGATACAAGATTGAAGACTTCGTCCCGTGTCCGGATGGGACATTCCTTGGCGTGGAAGGCAAGCTTGGCGATACGGATATGTAGATCTCCTACCATTGTAACCGACTCTGTGTAACCCTAGCCCTCTCCGGTGTCTATAAAAACCGGAGGGTTTTAGTCCATAGGACGAACAACAATCATACCATAGGCTAGCTTCTAGGGTTTAGCCTCCTTGATCTCGTGGTAGATCCACTCTTGTACTACCCATATCATCAATATTAATCAAGCAGGAGTAGGGTTTTACCTCCATCGAGAGGGCCCGAACCTGGGTAAAAACATCGTGTCCCTCATCTCCTGTTACCATCCGCCTAGACACATAGTTCGGGACCCCCTACCCGAGATCCGCCGGTTTTGACACCGACATTGGTGCTTTCATTGAGAGTTCCTCTGTGTCGTCACAATCAGGAAGGATGCCTCTTCCCGTCTTTAAAGACGGTACCGTTGCCAAAGAAGCTTTGGCCACCGGCCAAACTATCCGGCTAGGTGGTTTTCTTATGACCGCATGTTCGGCTGCCGCTCCGACAATGACCTCTCGGGTCATCAAAAGCGATCTTCACGTCAACTCGGAACTCTCCGAGCAGCTAGATCCGATGGAGCTTTCCTCCGTAAACGAGCTCTTGGATCGCATCGCCGCCCTGGGAGTCGCTACAGACTACGATCAGATTGGGCTTAAAACCGATCTGAGAGAGATCAACTCTCCCCAGGCTACCCACCACGTCGCCGTGGTAGAGGAACAGCGCGGCGACTCTTCTTCTATATTAAAGACCAGTTATGTCCGGATTCCTGATCCCTCCTTGCCGGATTCCACGGAGGGATGGACGTCAGTCAAGTACTGAACCTAAAGTCAGGCAGCGGACCAGATTCCTTGGACAACATCCAGCAATCCAAGCTTCCAAATCCGGAAACTCCTTGGCCCTTGAGCCTCAGATTGGGCGGGGTTCCGAATTTAATTCCACCCGCCCACCCAAACACAAGCGATCTATCTCAAATACGGCAAGAGCCTGATGAAACAGTACATCATTACAGGGCCAGATTTCTCCTGGTTATGGACAGGATAAAGGACTGCCGTGAGGAAAGCGCAATCTTAATTTTCTGCAACAATTGCACGGACAAGGGAATCATGAACGCCATAAGTCGTCGTGAAATTACACGCTTCGCCGACCTGGCGTCCATAGTACGAAAGTACTGTGCGATGGAGAGTGCCTGGAAAACCGAAACCAAGTTTTGGGACCATCCGGCTCCGCACACAACCCTAGTTCGAAATAAAAGGGTGCATCATGCTCAAGCACCTGGGACAAAAACCAAAAAGCAAAAAACCCCTAAAGGGCACGGAACCGTACTAGAGGGATGGCTCAGCGGACCCTGTAAAATCCATAGTACAGAGGGCGCCACTCCAACACATAGCCTTCGAGCATGTTGGATACTACGGCAGGTGGCCAAAAGTGGCGAAGAACTTCTAGCCCCAGAGAACCATCCCAACAGTACCAGTACGGTATTAACAGTCTTCGAGACTTTCGCATCAAATAATATGCGGAAACGAACACTCCGCAGCCTCGCCAAAGTCTACCAAGTAGCAACAATAAACCCATGGAGCGACACGGCTATCACCTTCAACGCCAGTAACGAACCTAAATTCCGAACAGCCCAAGCACCAGCCGCATTGGTCCTCAGTCCAATAGTGGATGGCTTTCGCCTTACTAAGGTACTCATGGATGGCGGCAGCGGATTAAACCTCATCTACGAAGAAACCCTTCGAAAAATTGAGATAGAGTGGAGCCGCATTGAGCAAAGCAGCACAACCTTTAGAGGAATAATCCATAGTCGAGAAGCACGCTGCACAGGAAAAATTACACTGGATGTGGTGTTCGGCTCGCCGGACAATTACAGGTCCGAGGAGGTCACATTCCAAGTGGCCCCGTTCAGCAGCGGATATCACGCTTTATTAGGGCGAGAGGCATTCACAATTTTTCAAGCTATACCCCATTATGGGTACATGAAGCTTAAAATGCCCGGGCCCAATGGAATCATCACTCTTGCCAGTGATCCGGACATAGCACTCCGCGCCGAGAATAAGACAGCCGCACTAGCCCTAGAGGCACTATCCGAAGCCCTAGCGGCAGAGGAACTCACTGCGCTGCGCTCCACGGTGAACAGGGACGATGTGATACTCGATAAGAGATCCAAGTCCACCTCTTTTAAGCCAGCAGACGAAATAGTCAAATTCCAAGTCCATCCAACGGACCCCACAAAAACAGCCTCCAATGGGGCACAACTAAACCCTGATGTAGACGCCGCACTACGAGAATTCCTTCGGGAAAATTGGGACATCTTTGCCTGGCACCCTTCAGATATGCCAGGAATCCCACGCAGGTTGGCAGAACACAGCCTAAACATCCTAAAAGGATTCAAGCCAGTCAAACAGGCTCTTCGGCGATTTTCCGAACCCAAAAGACAGGCAATGGGAGAGGAGCTAGCCAAACTATTAGAAGCCGGATTCATCAGAGACATAAAACATCCGGACTGGCTAGCAAACCTGGTAATGGTACCAAAAAAGGACAAATCCTGGCGCCTATGTGTCGATTTTAAAGACCTTAACCAGGCTTGTCCAAAGGATCCTTTCCCCCTTCCCTGCATCGATCAAATCATCGATGCTACCGCAGGGCACGATTCATTGTGCTTCCTCGACACATACTCCGGCTACCATCAAATCAAGATGGCGGAGACAGACCAAGCCGCAACGGCATTCATTACTCCATACGGACCATTCTGCTTCAACACAATGCCCTTCGGGCTCAAAAACGCCGGCGCAACATATCAGCGCATGATTCAGACATGTCTGGCAACCTAGATCGGCAAAACAATGGAGGCATACGTAGACGATGTGGTCGTCAAGACCAAACACGTCGAAACTCTAGTAGACGATTTGAGGCTCACATTTGACAACCTCCGAGCATATGATATTAAGCTCAACCCGGAAAAATGCGTGTTCGGCGTACCAGCCGGAAAGCTCTTGGGCTTCATTGTATCCGGTAGAGGAATTGAAGCAAACCCAGCCAAGATCCAAGCTCTGTCACAGTTGGATATCCCAAAAGACCTCAAACAAATACAAAAATTGACTGGATGCGTGGCGGCTCTAAGTCGCTTCATCTCCCGCTTAGGAGAAAAGGCATTGCCCCTTTATCGCCTCCTCTGGCGCACCAAACACTTCGAATGGACGGATGCTGCCACGGCCGGACTCGAAGAAATAAAGGCCATATTGGCAAAAAATCCGGTCCTGGCCGCGCCCAACTTGGGAGAACCAATGTCATTATACATCGCGGCAACACATCAGGTTGTAAGCGCGGTGCTCGTCGTCGAACGAGAAACAGAAGGACACAAATTCCCTCTTCAAAAACCAGTGTACTACGTATCCACTATCTTAACTCCATGCAAGTCCCGGTATCCACATTATCAAAAGATAGCGTACGCGGTGTTCATGGCATCCCAGAAGCTGCGACACTACTTTCAAGAGTGTTCGATAACAGTAGCCTCCGAAGTACCTCTCAACAACATCATAAACAACCGCGATGCAATGGGCAGGATTGCAAAATGGGCCATTGAGATCTTACCATTCGACATAACCTACAAACCATGGCGAGCTATAAAGTCACAAGTTTTGGCCGACTTCATCGCTGAATGGACCGAAGCCGAACTCCCTAAAGAGTACGGCGCATACTCCAATTGGATCATGCACTTCGACGGCTCCAAAATGTTGGCCGGCTTGGGGGCTGGCGTCGTCTTGACGTCCCCAATCGGAGGCATAGTCCAATACGTACTTCAGATAATGTACACAGACTCCAACAATGCAGCCGAATACGAGGCCCTTCTACATGGTCTCCGGATGGCAATCTCCATGGGCATTCAACGCCTAGAGGTCCGCGGGGATTCAAACCTCGCAATATCCCAAGTAAATGGAGACTTTGACGCCAAGGATCCGAAAATGGCAGCCTACCGTAACACCGTCCTAAAAATGTCAGCTCGGTTCAAAGGACTCGAATTCCACCATGTAGCCAGGGATAATAACCAGGCGGCCGACGTGTTGGCACGCATCAGCGCAAAACGCGACGCCGTCCCTCCAAACATCTTCCTAGAGCGGCTCTTTAAGCCATCCGTATTATGGGAAGAGGAGTCCAAAAACAACAACCCGGAACCAACCGCACCTCCCAACATCGAACATTCTGACACAATCGGTGGCTTAGCCAATGAAATAACACCTTCAGCCCATGAAATAATGGCAGTCATTGCCCCGTGGACGGAACCATTCCTAGCCTACTTAATTAGGCAGGAACTCCCCAAAGACCAAAACGAGGCCCGCTGCATAGTACGGCGATCTAAGGCCTACAAGGTCCATGAGGGAGAGCTTTATAAGAAAAGCACAACCGGAGTCCTTCAAAGGTGCATCTCCGAAGAGGAAGGGCAAAATCTTCTGGCTAAAATTCACACCGGACTTGGCGGGCACCATGTCGCATCCCGGGCCCTTGTAGGCAAGGCCTTCCGTACAGGATTTTATTGGCCGACGGCCCGGGCAGATGCTCAGGACTTAGTCCAACGATGCGTTGGTTGCCAGCTCTTTGCTAATCAAAGCCACATGCCACCCACCGCCCTCAAAACTATACCCATCACCTGGCCGTTCGCGGTCTGGGGGCTTGACATGGTTGGCCCCCTTAAAGGGGGAACCCACAAGCAAAAATACCTATTGGTCATGGTGGACAAATTCACCAAATGGATAGAGGCCAAGCCAGTTAAAACGGCCGAATCCGGACCTGTGATAGACTTCATATCCGGGGTAGTACACCGTTATGGCGTCCCCCATAGCATCATCACTGATAACGGCATGAACTTCATGGCCGACGAGGTTAAACTCTGGTGCAAAACTATGGGCATTAAGCTCGACTACGCTTCAGTCTATCACCCTCAAACTAACGGTCAAGTCGAACGAGCAAATGGTCTAATCATGAGCGGCATCAAACCCAGGTTAGTGCGCTCCCTCACGGAATCTAACACGCACTGGGTGGAGGAGCTCGACTCCGTACTCTGGGGGCTGCGGACCACGCCAAACCGCACAACCGGATTCACACCATTTTTTATGGTGTACGGCGCAGAGGCAGTTTTGCCCTGCGATATAATTCATGACTCACCTCGCATGTGCATATACGAAGAAAGAGAAG
Source organism: Triticum aestivum (assembly GCF_018294505.1). Classification (NCBI taxonomy): domain Eukaryota; kingdom Viridiplantae; phylum Streptophyta; class Magnoliopsida; order Poales; family Poaceae; genus Triticum; species Triticum aestivum. The sequence continues at coordinate 421,815,782 of NC_057804.1, forward strand.
CCGAGCTGGATCGGCAGGACAGTTTGGACGGCTTAGAAGAGGAGCGCGACGTGGCAAAAGCTCGTTCCACATTCTATCAACAACAGGCTCGAAGATATCAAAGCCGAGAAGTACAGGCCAAAACTTACAATGTTGGCGAATTAGTTCTACGCCTGCCGGACAAGAAAAAGGACAAACTCAAGCCCAAATGGGAAGGTCCCTTCATCATCGACCAAGTCCTGACCGGCAGAGCATACCGTCTACGAAACGCATCGGACAACCAACTCGAGCCGAACCCATGGAACGCAGCCCGTCTCCGAAGATTCTACGCCTAGCGTCGGACTCAGAGTTCATCTCCTTTCTCCGTCCACATTTTGTACTTTAGTTGTCTTTTGTTTTTCTCTCTCTTCCTCCTTTTTTTGTAAAGCCTTTGAGGGCTGATCTGCGCATTGTGCGCACACACTTGACATGCGGCTCGCACTCATTATACCTGGGGGCTTCTTTAATAGAAGCTTATTTATAAGGGCTTCATGCCCAAAACATGTGTCACACTTCCGCATGTACCTTTTATTCACCATTATATGCATCGATATGACTTAAGTTTTGGCCAAGCTGGGTTGCCTGGCTCCTGTGCTTACCCCTACGTTCCCGATTGTTCGGCTAGGAGGTAAAGGGAGCACCTCTGCGATTATTACTGCCGGGTCAGCCGGATGTGTACCTCAGACTGGGTGAAGCCGAAAGCTAGCATTCTTAAGGGAATATTCGGTCGGTGACTTGAAAGATGATTTCTTACTTATTTATTTATCTGCCCCCAGACACTTTTTTTCTGCTCTTTCCGCAGTCCGCACATGCACTTTAGGGCATGTCTCCCAAGGAAATGAACCCCTAACGGAACTATTCTCCCTGGAAGATGTTTCTTACTAACCATGTAATATAACATAACTAGTTGGGCACTTGTCTGATAAAGCACTAATGACCCCTACGCCTGGTCTCCATGCATGCCCCGGTTTTTACATAACCGTGAGGGTATTCGGACACACTCCGGACCGTTGGGTCCAGAGGTTGAAGCGAACAGGTCTGCAAAGACAAACGATCTACAATCCGGCTAGAAGGCATTTTACATGTCATTTTAAATTACATCATCAACTTGACTGATTGTACTCCTCTTCAATCCCGTCTAACAGGCTGTCTAGTTTACAGTCCCGTTGGGAATACTTAGCGGCCAACTCTACTTGGCCGTACATTAAGCTCACAGGGATCTCCTTCCCATCAGGCCCCACAGGTCCGACCTCGGCCATGTGGTTCGGATCAGGCTTCATGTACCGCGTCTTCACCATGGCCCAGGCCTCCCTGGCGCCTTGACGGCAGGCCGATATCTTCCACAAATGGAAGCGCTGTCGTGCTCCCTGAAGCTTCCCTCCGCAAGCCCTCCAAGACCCTCGGGTAGGGAGACGGACGGCCATAAGGCCTGGGCGACGCTGCTCATCGCCTGCCGAACACGTTCGTGCAGTTGCAGCAGCTCGGGAAGTAGGTCACCCGTTGAACCGGGCATTTCCTCCGCAGGACAACCTGTGAGCACACCTATAGACACATTTCTGTCAATCGACTTCCTCGCCGAACTCTTCTTTTTCAAAAGAGTTTGCTCAAGCACTTACTGTAAATGCCGCGACGAAGCCGCCGATTCTCCTTCACGGAGTCAGACAGCTGGACCCGAACATCTTTTAGTTCTTCGCCCAGCTGGGTGTTGGCATCTTGGAGTTTGTTCCTCTCCTGCTGCACCCTCATAAGCACCTTCTCGCCGGCCTTCAGCTGGCGTAGTAGATGTTGCTTGTCCGGATCTAGTCCGGCACCATCTGCAATATTATTGTCAGACTTATACATACTCCGCACTTCATAAACGGCTTATCTTTTCGAAGTATGCATTACCAGAGGGGGTCTCTGTGGCTCCCCCCGCGGCGGCTAGTGCAGCCTCAAGTTGGGCCTTGCACTCTTGAAGCTCCTGGGACAGGTGGGTATTCTTCTCCGTAAGATCCTGCATAACAAATGATCCTTAAATCAGTTATTCTAACTATTTTAAGTCTTGGGGGCTACTGGCATATATAACTATTAAAATTCCTCACCCGTATGTCTTTCACATACTGCTCCGTGGCTCTGGTTAGACCATCTCGAGCGGCACGGAGATGCGCGTCTCCCACATTAAAGGCATTTAGTGCCTACGGGGAGAAACACGCGTCACGAAGAACTATCCGGCGGCGCCTGTGATTCATGGTGCTCTCCACCTCAGACCTGGTGGCGGACAGCCTGTCAGCATCCTCCGTTGGAGGAGCATCCGGCTCATGCCTTGTGTTCGCCTCCCCCTCCGGACCAGGCGTTGGAGCATGGCTGGCGGAGGCTTGATTGGCAACCTCTCCAGACACTGTCCGGCGAGCTCTCTTTCTCCTGGAATAATCATGAGCATTAATATACCTCCGAGGAATCTTTCCCTTAAAAACGGTGGTGCGCCATACCGTTGCGGCGATGTTTCGATTTGCACCGCACTCATCTTCCGCCTGCTGGGCCGAACTGGCCCTTGTTGGTCAGCCGCCGCGGGTTCGGCTTCCCGCCTTAAAGGCGCCTCCTACGGAGCACTGTTGGTATACGGTGGTCAGAAATGAGCATGGATAAGCAATGATGTCAGGACTCCGGTCATACTTACCTGGGAAGCCAGAGTTAAACCGGGGTAGTCGACCGTAATGGCGACCAAAGCATTGTCCATGCTAAGTTGGTGGAACACCCCATCGATCAGCTCCACCTTTATGTCCGGATCCTCTTCGGAGGCCGGATCAAGGGATCGTCCCGGATCCTCGGGCTGTGGAGTCAGGCTGTGTATGCCCTCTACGTCTCGGCGCAGCTCCTGCGTCAAAATCACAAAGTGAGACACTTAACTTTGGGAATATGGATCGGATAGATAAACATACGCTTACCCAGCTCCGAGGGTTATTCATGGAGAATCCATTCAATGGACTCGCGCGGAGGAAGTCCTCTTTCTCCCCTTTGTACAATCCGGACAGGATCTTCACGAGATCGTCAACCGATCCCGGCCCCTTGCGGCCATGACGGGTGGCGTCATCCTCCCCGCTGAAATCCCACATGGGGTGGCCCCTATATTGGAGAGGCTGCACCCCTCGCATGATGCACGTTGCCATGACTCCAATCATGGTTAATCCGGAATGGGCCAGTAACCTTATCCGGCCCATCATGTATTGGACGCCCCTGTCATTCTCCCGTTGAGGGCTCCACGGGCGCCAGCTCAGGCGTTTCTTCAGAGGAGTGTTGCTGAACTCCGGGAGGCCGGTCCGAACTGGGTCCGGCAGTGGGGCATCTTCCATATAAAACCATTCCGAAGGCCAGTCTTCGGACGCCTTCTTCGGGGTTCCGGATAGATATTCGGTCCCGGCGATGCGCCATATTTCGGCTCCGCCCACTTGATATATCGACCCCTCGTGAGAACGGGGTACGAGGCAAAACAATCTCTTCCACAGTGCAAAGTGGGCCTCGATGCCCAAGAACAGCTCGCAAAGGGCTACAAAGCCCGCGATGTGCAAAATGGAGGCAGGTGTAAGGTGGTGGAGCTGGAGTCCATAGAACTCTAGGAGCCCCCGAAGAAACGGATGTATGGGAAATCTGAGTCCCCTTATTAGATAAAGGACGAAGCATACCCGCTCTCCTTTGGAGGGATTGGGGACGCTCTCCACCTGCTTTCCACCCTTGTAGGTGGCCAGTCCGGCTCGAACCGAAACCATGAAGGCTGGGGGAAGATATCCCTCTGCTTGGAGCGTCACCAGCTCGCTATGCGGGACTGAGCATCTCCTCCAATCTCCTGGCTGAGGGCTGGGAGCGCGAGAGGAGGAGCCGCGTCGACTGTCCATGATGGAATGGATTTTTGTCAGAGGCGCTTCGATGAGTACTTGCGGAAGGAGGATGGTATGATTCGGATCTAGATCCTTGCCTCTCTTATGGGCAGCTTATTCGCACGGCTAGGGGGTGAAATGTAAAAATACCCTGGCTTTTCGCATTCATACGACATGTGGAAGAGGGCCATTATTGGACGTGGAAGCCAAGGAGCGTAACATTTATAAGGATGCCGGACACTATTTGGCAAGCACATGGAATTTGAAGGAGAACCCGCCTTGCAAAGCCGAAGACAATATACGCGCCGGACTCGTCATCATTGAAGCCTGGTTCGGGGGCTACTGAGGGAGTCTTGGACTAGGGGGTGTCCGGATAGCCGAACTATCATCATTGGCCGGACTCCAAGACTATGAAGATACAAGATTGAAGACTTCGTCCCGTGTCCGGATGGGACTTTCCTTGGCGTGGAAGGCAAGCTTGGCGATACAGATATGTAGATCTCCTACCATTGTAACCGACTTTGTGTAACCCTAGCCCTCTCCGGTGTCTATATAAACCGGAGGGTTTTAGTCCATAGGACGAACAACAATCATACCATAGGCTAGCTTCTAGGGTTTAGCCTCCTTGATCTCGTGGTAGATCCACTCTTGTACTACCCATATCATCAATATCAATCAAGCAGGAGTAGGGTTTTACCTCCATCGAGAGGGCCCGAACCTGGGTAAAAACATCGTGTCCCTCGTCTCCTGTTACCATCCGCCTAGACGCACAGTTCGGGACCCCCTACCCGAGATCCGCCGGTTTTGACACCGACAACCATGATTTCAGATCTGAACCTATTATGTTTTCATGAATATATGTGTGTTCTTGAGCCTATCTTGCAAGTCTATAGTCACCTATTATGTGTTATGATCCGACAACCCCGAAGTGACAATAACCGGGATACTTCTCGGTGATGACCGTAGTTTGAGGAGTTCATGTATTCACTATGTGCTAATGCTTTGGTCCGGATCTCTATTAAAAGGAGGCCTTAATATCCCTTAGTTTTCATAAGGACCCCACTGCAATGGAAGGATAGGACAAAAGATGTCATGCAAGTTCTTTTCCATAAGCACGTATGACTATTTACGGAATACATGCCTACATTACATTGATGAATTGGAGCTAGTTCTATATAACCCTATGTTATAGCTATTACATGAGGAATCGCATCCGACATAATTATCCATCACTGATCCATTGCCTACGAGCTTTTCACATATTGTTCTTCGCTTATTTACTTTTCCGTTGCTACTGTTACAACTACTACAAAAACCTAAAAACATTTATCTTTACTTTTGCTACCGTTACTATTATTATCATACCACTTTTGCTACTAAATACTTTGCTGCAGATACTAAGTTATCCAGGTGTGGTTGAATTGACAACTCAACTGCTAATACTCAAGAATATTCTTTGGCTCCCCTTGTGTCGAATCAATAAATTTGGGTTGAATACTCTACCCTCGAAAGCTGTTGCAATCCCCTATACTTGTGGGTTATCAAGACTAATTTCTGGCGCCGTTGCCGGGGAGCATAGCTCTATTCTCCGAGTCACTTGGGATTTATATCTGTTGACCACTATGAAGAACTTGAAAGACGCTAAGACCAAGATTTTGCCCTCAACTACGAGGGGAGGTAAGGAACTGCCATCTAGCTCTGCACTAGATTCTCCTTCCCTTATTAGTAGGCTTGCGACACCTAAACCTGCTACTGCTATGAATTCTTATATGTCGCATGTTATTGATGATGCCACTTCTGCTATGCATGAGGAAACTACTTCTGTGCGTGATACTACTTTGCCATTAGGTGAATTTCTAGATGAACAACTTGCTAGAGTTAGGGGGAATGAAAATATTGAAGAACCTATTATTGATGATAGTCATGATGAAGGTTCCCCCAATGATTATGTATTACCTGTTGTTCCTAAGGGTTATGTTATGAGTGAAGCAGCTGCTATGGAAATTCTTGCTTGCAATGATAGAAATGATCTTAAGAAATTATTAGCTAAATGGAACCGGCAGTCTCTTAATGCTAGAATGAAACCCAATCCTGCTTTTGCTACTTCACCTATCTGTGTTACTAATAAGGATTATGAATTCTCTGTAGATCCTGATATTATTACTTTAGTTGAATCTGATCTTTTTATGGCCTTGAATCTGAAACTGTTGTGGCACATCTTACCAAGTTGAATGATATAGCCACCCTGTTTACTCATGATGAGAAGTCTCACTATTTAAATATCCTTAAGATATTTCGGTTCTCATTAAAGGGTGATGCTAAGACTTGGTATAATTCTCTTGCTCCTGGTTGTGTGCGTAGTCCACAGGATATGATTTATTACTTCTCTGCTAAATATTTCCCTGCTCATAAGAAACAAGTTGCCTTGCGGGAAATATATAATTTTGTGCAAATTAAAGAAGAGAGTCTCCCACAAGCTTGGGGGAGGCTTCTCCGGTTACTTAATGCTTTGCCTGATCATCCTCTTAAGAAAAATGAAATACTTGATATCTTTTATAATGGACTAACCGATGCTTCCAAGGACTACTTGGATAGTTGTGCTGGTTGTGTTTTCAGGGAAAGAATAGTCGACGAAGCTGAAATACTATTGAACAATATGTTGACTAATGAAAATAATTGGAGTCTTCCCGAGCCAGTTCCTGAGGCAATTCCTGAACCAATTGAGCCAACTCCTGAGCCTATTCCTAAACCCACTCCAAAAAAGAGAGGTGTTTTATTTCTCAGTCCTGAAGATATGCAAGAGGCTAAGAAATCAATAAAAGAAAAAGGTATTAAAGCTGAAGATGTTAAGAATTTACCTCCTATTGAAGAAATACATGGTCTTAATATACCACCTGAAGAACTACATTGTCTTGATAACCCGACACAGGTAGTAAAGGTAATTTCTCTCTATAGATATGATAAAGTTGAAATACCCTCTACTAAATTTCATAGCCCGTGCTTAGATGAATTTGATGACTTTATGGCTAGACAAGAAAGTTTTAATGCTTATGTTGGTAGAGAGTTAAAGAATAATGCTTTCGAGATAGGACACGTAAGTGATAATCTGGCTAGAGTTAAAGATGAACTTCACCATGTTAGCAAATATGCTTCTATGGTTGCTACTCAAGCTGAGCAAGTACTTAAAGCTCAAAATGATTTGCTTGATGAATTAAATAATAAAAATGACTTTGCTGTTAGAGTGGCTACTAGAACTGGTAGAATGACTCAGAAACCTTTGTATCCTGAAGGCCACCCTAAGAGAATCGAGCAAGATTCTCAGAGAAACAATTTAGAGGCACCTAGTTCTTCTAAAAAGAAGAAAAAGAAAGACGATAGGACTTTGCGTGCTTCTAGTGAACCTACTGTAGACACACCTAAGAATCCCAATGATATTTCTATTTCTGATGCTGAAACTCAATCAGGTGATGAACATGAACCTAGTGATAATGTTAATGATAATGTTCATGTTGATGCTCAACCTAGCAAAAACAATGATGTTGAGATTGAACCTGCTATTGATCTTGATAACCCACAATCAAAGAATCAATGTTATGATAAGCGAGATTTTGTTGCTAGGAAGCACGGTAAAGAAAGAGAGCCATGGGTTCAGAAACCCATGCCCTTTCCTCCTAAACCATCCAAGTCAAAGGATGATGAGGATTTTGAGCGCTTTGCTGAAATGATTAGACCTATTTTCTTACGTATGCGCTTAACTGATATGTTGAAAGTAAATCCTTATGCTAAGTATATGAAGGATATCACAAATAAAAGAAAGATATTGGAAGCTGAAATTTCCACCATGCTTGCTAATTATACTTTTAAGGGTGGAATACCAAAGAAACTTGGAGATCCGGGTGTTCCAACTATACCATGCTCCATTAAAAGAAATTATGTTAGAACTGCTTTGTGTGATCTTGGAGCCGGTGTTAGTGTTATGCCTCTCTCTTTATATCGTAGACCTGAATTGAATAAGTTGACACCTACTGAAATATCTTTGCAAATGGCTGATAAATCAACTGTTATACCTGTCGGTGTTTGTGAGGATGTGCCTGTTGTGGTTGCAAATGTCACTATCTTAACGGACTTTGTTATTCTTGATATTCCCGAGGACGATAGTATGTCTATTATCCTTGGTAGACCTTTTCTTAACACTGCAGGGGCTGTTATTGATTACAACAAAGGCAATGTCACTTTTCATGTTAATGGTAATGAGCATGCGGTACACTTTCCGAGGAAACAATCTCAAGTTCACAGTATCAATTCTATTGAAAAAGTTCCAACTATCATTTTTGGAGGTTTTGAATTTCCTCTTCCTAATGTCAAGAAAAAGTATGATATTCTTCTTATTGGGGATTTTTATATCCCTGTTGAGGTAACTTAGTGTTATTGAAATTTCTCCGGTTCCGTGTTATTCAGAATGAGTTTGTTAACAAGACTTGATCAACCTTGTTAGTGGGTTCATTTTGATGATCACGAGATGGATGAAACTAGAAGGCACAACCTTCTATACCCTCTTTTTACTTTCTGTTATTTAGAATAAATAGAGCAAAAGTAGTATTATCTATTTGTTTTCTGAATTATCCGTGCATTAAAAAATAGTCCGAAAATAAAAGTGCTCCAAATGCCCTGCAAATTTAGTATGATTTTTTCTGGAATATTTGAGATTTTAGGCACTGAAAACACTGCATGAGGGGCAAGCACCAGGTCACAAGAGAGGAGCCCCCCTGTAGGGCGCACCCCCCTGTCTCGTGGGCCCCTGGTGGCTCGCCTCCACTTATGCCAGCACCCACACACTTCATCTTCTACCCAAAAAAATCCCCATCCAGCTCAAGCACGAGTTCTAGCTCGTTTTGCTGCGATTTTCGATCTCTTAGCTCAAAGCTCCATTCACAAAACTGCTTTGGGAGATTGTTGCTTGGTATGTGACTCCTCCATTGGTCCAATTAGTTTTTGTTCTAGTGCTTTATTCATTACAAATTTTTGCTGCTTAGGTGACCATGTTCTTGAGCTTGCATGTCAAATTTTTTAGGTCCCAAGCAATTCCAATGCATGATATAGGCTCTAGGCACTTGTAGGAGTAGTTGTTATCAATCTTGTTTAGTTTTATCCACTTTTATTTTGAAGTTACTAAACTTTCCGAAATTTTCAGAAAAGAAATATGCTTAGTAGAATGTACCAAGGTGGTTCCTCGGCAAAGAAAGGGCCAAGAATTGCTATACGTGAGCAAGATGTTAAACTGTCAAGGGACGCGAATGTACGGGCTTGTGAGTGGCCATCTGATGATTTTATGGTCGAAGGAGGCTTCAAGGAGGAATTTGACACGTATGTGCGTAATGCCGAGCTGGAGGACTTCTTACAAGATAAGTGTCCTCAATATTATCAATTGACTGATTCCTTTGTGCGGAGGTTCGAATATATTTCTGCGCGTAATTCTCCTAGTGTCATGTTTGATATTTATGATACATCTTATACCATGGGTTTAGAGGATTTCACGACTGCTTGCAAACTCCCGCAGTGGGGTAATATTAATGATCCTCCCAAATCTGAATTTAGATATTTTCTTACTAGTATTACTGTGGGAGAATCTAGGGACATAACACAAGCTACCATAGGGAGCATTCATTTTCCTGCTATACATTATTTTGCTCTCTTTATTGGTAGATGCATTAACGATAAGGACGAGGCATGTCACATGTGTGTCCCTGATCTTTGTGTCCTCAAGAGTGTTGTGTCAGCTTATAAAAGTTATAACTTGGGGGCAATAGTTGCATGTAGGTTGCAGAATAATAGTAGAAGGGGTAATTTCTTTGAAGGAATTTATGCAACCCGTGTGGCTAATTTTTTTAATATAGCTCCACGAGAGGGGGATATGATTGTACCTCCTATTTATTTGGATAAAGAAGCTATGTTTGATCATCATTTTCTTGAGAGGAATGGAAAATTCCTCCATTATAGACTAATCTATGACAGGCGCAATGTCGTCCCTGTTACTCTTTCTGCCCCCTACCTTTTTGATTATCAGGCAAAAGGAAGATATGTTGTCACCAGGGAAGAAGCAACATAATATGAGAGGGGAATGGAAGCAGCTCGCCAACACGCTGCTGCTCAGGAGGTTGTTGCCTCTGCATCTCAGTACAACCCCAGTTTCACTTATGGATATCAGCCAGGCGGTCCTTGGTACTAGACCAATTTAGGCCAAAAGCCTAAGCTTGGGGGAGTACGTATTTCTCACCGACTTTACATTCATGTTCACACACTAGTCGTCGGTGCTCATACTCTTTCATTGTATTATCCATGTTAGTTTAAATTTCTTTTTCTAGTTTTCTTCTTATGTGTTTGATAAACCTTGAGAAAAATCAAAAAAAAATAGTTAGTTTAAATTCTATGCTTGTAGTAGAATTAAAATGAAAACCCAAAAAGATTTCTAGTTCTTCTTCTTACTTGTTGGGAGCTTTCCCGTGTAAATAGTTTTATTTTTCTTTTCTTTCCTTTGGGGGTCGAGAAGACCATATTGAAAATGCTTAGTGGCTCTTATATGCATGATTGTCTATTTAACTTAGAGCTCATATTACTCTGTCTTCTCTCTTGAGTTGAATGCTTGCAGATTCCAGCTTAGTCCAATGCACGTGCACTCTTATTATTATACACATCGTTCGGTCGTGCAAGTGAAAGGCAATAATGACGATATATGATGGACTTATTGGGATGAGAAAAGCTAGTATGAACTCGACCTCTCTTGTTTTTGTAAATATGATGATTCATCGTTCCTGAGTCAGCTATTATGAAGTAAACATATTTGCAATGATATTTAGAGATTATAGTTGCTTGTGTCATGCTTGATTAGCTATGAATTATAATGGTTTACCTTGAGTGCCAACATGCTATTAGAATGATTATGATGTGGTATGATGGGATGGTATCCTCCTTTGAATGTATTAAGTGACTCGACTTGGCACATGTTCACGCATGTAGTTGAATCAAATCAACATAGCCTTCATGATATTTATGTTCATGGTGGATTATATCCTACTCATGCTTGTACTCGGGGTGAGTTAATTTTAATGCATGCTTACGACTGTTGTTGCTCTCTCAGTTGGTCGCTTTCCAGTCTTTTGCTAGCCTTCACCTGTACTAAGCGGGAATGCTGCTTGTGCATCCAAACTCCTTAAACCCCAAAGTTGTTCCATATGAGTCCACTATACCTACCAATATGCGGTATTTACCTGTCGTTTCAAGTAAATTTGTATGTGCCAAACTCCAAACCTTCAAATGAAATTCTGTTTTGTATGCTCGAGCAGCTCATGTTACAACTAGGGCTGTCTATATCTTCCATGCTAGGTGGGCTATTCTCAAGAGGAGTGGACTCTGCTCCTCGTTCACGAGAAAGGGCTGGTAACCAGGATGCCCAGTCCCATGATCCAAAACGATCAAAGCAAATCAAAATAATTAAACAAAACTCCCCCAGTGTTGTTGTATGTTGGAGGCACTCGTTGTTTCGAGCAAGCCATGGATTGATGCTTGTTGGTGGTTAGGGGAGTATAAACCTTTACCATTCTATTTGGGAACTGCCTATAATGCATGTAGTATGGAAGATACAACCATCTCATAGTTGTTGCGTTGACAGCAAAAGTATGCCGCTCAAAATGTTATTCAATCTCTATTTTAAAATCGTGCTCTGGCACCTCTACAAATCCCTGCTTCCCTCTGCGAAGGGCCTATCTATTTACTTTTTATGTTGAGTCATCATCCTTATTATTAAAAGCACCCGCTGGAGAGCACACTGTCATTTGCATTCATTATTATTGGTTTATATTGGGTATGACTTGACTGGATCTCTTTTACCATGAATTACAATGTTTAGTCAGTCCTTGATCTTTAAAGGTGATCTGCATTTATGTTTTGCGATCTTAGAAAGGGCTAGCGAGATACATTTTGTTATATCATGTTATGATTATTTTGAGAAAGTGTTGACATACGAGTTTTATTATTACTAGTTGACCCGTTGCGCCAAATGGCGCAGAGACCTACTAAAGACATGTTGTTGATGAAAATAGTTTCATGATGCAAGAACCTTCAACTAAATCATGCTATTTTTTAAACATGTTTATTACGTTGTTAAATAATAGCATGGGAAAAGGGAAACTTTGCATAATATGAATATGCTCAGTTTGAAAATATGGGAACTATGATGAGAGAGTAAAGTTGGCATGGTTGTATTTTTTAGCAAGTTTGGAAACATGGTTATCATGATGGGAAACCTGGCCATGCATATTTTTCCTGCAAAAAAGGAGGGAAAATATAAGAAACCTAAAAAAAACATGTCTTTGTTGTGCATATACAGAGCTATAGGGATCAGGAGGTATTAGGATAACCCATATGTTATTTAGCCCAACTCACGTAGAGCGATGCTTGTGGCCCGTGAGGAGGTGAATAAGCGGTGGGGGCGGAGCGAGCAAAGACTGTCTATCCCCTTCCTTTCTTTCTCGGTTCGTCGGCTGGGTAACAAATAGCACAGAGACCCACTAAATCCATGTTCAGCATGAAAAGAAATTTCATGTTTTAGTTGTTTTAGTAGCGGGCAAGCATATATGATAACAAATTTAAACCCCTTTAATAAAAAAATAGAGACTTGTCATCTACAATGAGATATACCTACACATTTTAATTTGGTAGTAGAGTCCCATTTCAAGACCATGTCATGTTGAAAAAATGTGTATTTTTTTCAGTAATCTCCCGTTGCGCCAAATTGCGAACATACCCACACCATACGTGCTTTGAAAATATTCCATTTATCAGTATCGAGGTTACTATTCTAACCACTATATAAACAAAATGAACAGGGGCTTGTATAAGGGTAACCAAAGTTCAAAAGAAAAAATTGTTGTATGTGTTGTTTTTCCGATGATTTGGGTCTTGGAACACCTGAAATAGGCAAGCACAGTATTGCATGTAAGAAAATGTGAAACATTGCTAATAACTTGCCTCATATACATGATAGTTTTAGGTCATACAAGCAGTGGGGAAAAGAAAAGCAGTCTATATGTGATGAAGCAAGCCTAAGTCAAATAGGTAATGCCCATACAACCAAGTTCATTACAATGGATGGATTTCAGTCCTAAAACTGGAAAGTATATATGCATAACATAAGTGAATCGTAGAACGTGGTTTATACAACTTCATGAATATACTTAATATCCTGGCAGCACCATATCCATACTACTTGAGGAAGTAAATAATCAAATGACAATCACACAGGAGTTGTCGTTTCCACTTTACAATCTGAACAAAACTATATAGCTGATCTCCAGGTAATTACATGACACGACAACGGCTTCGACAAATATCCATCTTTTATGGCATAAACACATATATATTGATTACAGTCAGTAATGAGAAGTGATGGTAGCTCACTCTATAACATCGTCCACACCAGGAAAATATGGTAAAGCAGTCAGATCCCACAACAAATATGATATGAAAATCTTGGAAAGAGAACTATCTAGAGAACAAACTTACATGTAAAGATGTGTTATGGCCTATGAAAATGGAATAGTGTTATGTCACACTATTTGGCTATTGCTATAGAAAAGTTGCTGCAACAATAAAAAGAAAAACTAAAAAATTGTGCTTATGCGCAGTATAATGCCTGGTCATCAATATTTTGCATCAAATCTCAGCAAATGCTCTAAATACATATATCAGGAACTTCTTCTAATACTCTAGTAACATAATCTAAATTAGCCGATGTGGAATCCTTCAGAACTAATCAGCCGACATAAAGCCGGTGAAATCAATAACATAACAGAACAATAATTAAATGCTTAGTCATTTGATTAGTATGCCACACTACATGCCGGTGACAATCACCATATTTTATTTACATATCTAAAGCCATCGGCGCCTGACATTATCAAACTATAATAATCAGTATGCCACACTACACATTTATTTAACTTGCAATAAAACTTCAACAAACATATCAACTAATGGTAACTGGTGTATGCCATGCAGAGAAAATTGCACTCTGGCAGAGCAACGACATGCTAGAAGCTGACAAAAGTATTACAGATTGACAATAAATAATAGATAGCTCCATCAATACCCATCGTTGTTGGGACTATCAAATTAAAATTCCATATCTATTAGAAAACTGACAAAGCTTGAGGGCCTCATAAATACGAAGAAACATCATGTGCAGAGGGGCCATACATACTGATTAAGAAAACTCACTTTTTAGCAACCAGACTCCCTTCATTCAACAAAGGAGAGGTGGGGGCATGGTCATGGGATTTGGGCTCAGGAGCAGTAGGGCTGAAAATAGAGAAACCATACACATCATAACGATGATGTACTTCGACAGCCATGCACATGACGGATAGTGTAAAGCTATCTATCGCCAGAACTACATTTAAGTAAGATCATGAAACTAAAATCTGCTATGCCATTACCTACACAACCTTTGTATATGTTATCAGATTAACATGTATGGAGACAACAGAATATACCAGGGGATAATTAAGTAACACCAGGAAAACTATTACCAAGGTAATGGGGTTCATAACATACCTGAATGGTGCTATGGGCAAAAATCTATTGTCTACTTCTCTTGAAGCTAACATCTACCCTTTCCCAAGGAATTCTATTCAGGCTTTTGAGCGTTACTTCTGAAATAGGGGACAAATCAATTCAGTTAGAAAAAAATATCGTCTTAATCATCCAGGAGAAATGGAAGTATGGAACGGTATTAGATATAATACAAAACACACTAAATAACAACAAAATTTTAGCTCCAATGCAAACATGAACCAGCGTAAAGTCTTCATCATTAGAAACTTGGCATCTATGGTTTCTGCTAGTTTATCAAGTCCTTGGACAATAAACAACACATCATCATGGAAAGCATCTATGATCTCTATGTAAACACACTAATTTCTATGTGAACACACCAGGTTATAGAAATTAGAAAGTATAATTAAGTAAGAGTAGCATATACGATCTATAATAATGCAAAGCACATTACCTCCATAGTCTAGATTTATTAGTTCAAAGTTCAATCTCAGGAAAATTCAAGTTTTTTTATACACGCCAGTATTGTACTTGACTGTATATCGATCTACATCAACTCTTGGAAGGGCAAAATCTCCGATTATAAAGGAATCATACTTGTTCTAGAGGCAACATTTGAGGACTGATACCTCCCTTATGTTCCATTTGAGCAATAGTGCACGCAATTCTTAGTTCCCTTATCATCGCATCCAAGAAAAGGCAAGTCAAACAAGAAACTGGAAAATGTCGGTAAATGGCAAATTTAAGATTATCACTTCAGAGTCTTCCTGCCAAGATTTGCTGCAAGAAAAACGCCATCAGACTTCAACGCCAACCTACACTGCCAATTACCATAGTTCAGATTTTTAGCGCTTGATAACCTAATCTTTCAGTGTTTAAAATAAAAGACTTACATGTATCATTGCTCGAGGTAGATCATCTGTCCAATGAAGCCCAAGACACCTCATTATTAAATCCTGGGAGCTTCAGAAACCAAGGGGAATAACACAGGATGGGGCTCATCCACCTGAGCTGAAATCACAAAATCGGTAAGGCACAGAGATTACAGAAATACTATACGCCCGCAAGTCTATTGATGCGATAAGATTGAAAGTAAGCACCCATTTTTAGCACAACAAAAGAAACAGGGGCAGCATGTAATTAGAAAGTATAATTAAGTAAGAGCAGCATATACGATCTATAATAATGCAAAGCACATTACCTCCATAGTCTAGATTTATTAGTTCAAAGTTCAATCCCAGGAAAATTCAAGTTTTTTTATACACGCCAGTATTGTATTTGACTGTATATCGATCTACATCAACTCCTGGAAGGGCAAAATCTCAGATTATAAAGGAATCATACTTGTTCTAAAGGCAACATTCGAGGACGGATGCCTCCCTTATGTTCCATTTGAGCAATAGTGCACGCAATTCTTAGTTCCCTTATCATCGCATCCAAGAAAAGGCAAGTCAAACAAGAAACTGGAAAATGTCGGTAAATGGCAAATTTAAGATTATCACTTCAGAGTCTTCCCGCCAAGATTTGCTGCAAGAAAAACGCCATGAGGCTTCAACGCCAACCTACACTGCCAATTACTATAGTTCAGATTTTTAGCGCTAGATAACCTAATCTTTCAGTGTTTAAAATAAAAGACTTACCTGCATCATTGCTCGAGGTAGATCATTTGTCCAATGAAGCCCAAGACAATTCATTATTAAATCCTGGGAGCTTCAGAAACCAAGGGGAATAACACAGGACGGGGCTCATCCACCTGAGCTGAAATCACAAAACCAGTAAGGCATAGAGATTACAGAAATACTATACGCCCGGAAGTCTATTGATGTAATAAGATTGAAAGTAAGCACACATTTTTAGCAGAGCAAAAGAAACAGGGGCAGCATGTAGTATAGCTGACAAATTGCAATAGAAAACACCATTACCCGATAGCGTGATCATCTGCACTTTCAAAAGTTTGGGCAGAAGTCACGGCTAAAAGGCGTATTAATTAAGTTGAATATGCCAATTAAATAGGGCAACACATTCAGTTCTCAACCATTCTAGGTATCTCGGATGCACACACAAAATCTATAGCACACATCCTTCCCACACGCAAACACGAAATATAAGCAGCACGAGGCAAATCAAAACACGACAGGCGGCTAATTCCGAAACAATAAAACGAGCAGTGAACCAACCACCATGACAGTAAGTAGGAAAGAGCAAACCTTGAGCAGGAGAACAAGAAACAACATCGCTGCAGGATCTTCTGTCCCCATCTCATCTCGAACTCACTTCCTCTTAGATCATTACCTTGGGAAGCTCGTGTTGACAGCGTATTGAAGATGTCTTCCAGCCAACAATGACTGAACTTTTACTCAAGGCCATAAAATAAAGTGTTTTAAATTCTGAATTGGTAAATAGATAACCAATATGTTCATATTGATCTGCTAAGTACAAATATTCATGGCACAAGGATACAATCGCCACAAACATTTGAGTAAGCAACATAGGGCTTGAAAGAACGAAGAGCTGATTTGCACGTAGAAACAAAGTATAAGATGCTCTGTTTGACACTATTTGATAGTGATAAAAGGGAAGGGTTTGCGAACACACAACCATGGCATATTGGCATACCTCATCAATGAATCAGGGGCCAAGGGGAGGAGGCCGCACAGAGAGAGTAAGAGAGAGATTGGGTGAAGCTCACCTCAGTGTTGGCGGCAGACACGGTCGCCGTCGCCTATGTTTTTAAGGCGACGCCTTGCTTTAAGGCGCTGGGGGGGCGCTTCGACGCCTAGGCGACGCCTAGGCGCCTAAAGCGGACGCCTAGGCGCCTAAAGCGCAAAGCGCTGGGGGGGGCGCCTCAACGCCTAGGCGTCGCCTAGGCGTCGCCTTACGGACGCCTTTAAAACATAGGCCGTCGCTCCTCGTGTGCGCATCTCCCCAATCCGCGCCCCTGGCCTTGACCACCGCGCCCGCTGCCTGCCAAGCCTGCCGCGCCCGCTGCCCTCCGAGCCTGCTGCACCATGTGTGGCGTATATATAAGACGTTCATCACATTCAGAATCTAACTGGATTCATCCATTTAATCAAGTAGCAGAGGGAGATGAATCGCATAGATACCCTCTGCAAAAATCTAACTCGTTACACATATGATATGCTCTGCAAAAATCTAAGCCATTCATACATATGCTCTGAAAAATCTAACTGGACGCATGCATCCAACAAAAACGAAGGAGGACAGAAACGGAATGCTCACTGCATACATACATACATACGTGTATTAGTTGACCTGTACAATATAGACAGTTCCACTGATGGTCTAAGTTGGGTACAAGTATATGTGCAAGGGAGGTGATATGCCACACCATGAGGTTTCATTTTACTGAACAATCCATAAGTAATATAATAGAGAAGTTCATATTAGCCATGACTAAACCAATGGAGAAATCTACAGCCCAGGCATTGATCCTGCTATTTTTTCACACTTAATTCACTTCACTTTTGCAATCTCCCACAACAAGGCCATGAACAGGAATCACACAAGGAAAATCAGCCCCAAATCATATAAGCTAATGGAGAAATCTACCATTGTTTTGCCAACAAAATCAGAATCTACACCCAAAATCAGAAGACTACCATAGGCATATTCCTTGTCAAACTGAGAAGAAAATTACGGAGACACATACGAGGCATCCCTGGCCTCCCGCTCCAGATCGGGAATGTAGTTTCAAGGGGAAACAACAAAATATAACCAGGGGCTAATTAAGTAACGCCAAGGAAAACTATTACCATATCACAAACAGTGGCAATCTGACAACCAAAGCACAAGGTTGCCGATGGAAAGGCGCACTTACAGAGAGTCCATAAACAAGATAGCAAGCAGAACACATAACATAAAACAGAGGCGTAATTCTCCTTTGTATTTTGATGTATATGCTTGTTTAGGGCAAACCATTTATCTAGCAGAGGGAGATGAATCGCATAGATACCCTCTGCAAAAATCTAACTCGTTACACATATGATATGCTCTGCAAAAATCTAAGCCGTTCATACATATGCTCTGAAAAATCTAACTGGACGCATGCATCCAACAAAAACGAAGGAGGACAGAAACGAAATGCTCACTGCATACATACATACATACACATACAACAATAAGAAAGAATACCACAACATATACACATACAGTAGCAGCTATCACCATGCATATATCACCATTCACCAGGAGGGAAAAAACGAAGACTGAACATACATCAGCCATATATCAAGCTATCGCCATAGAAAGACAGTGAACAGACAGTCAGACACATACAGCATCAGGTATCACCACTGAAATTATCTTGGGAGCTAAGCAGCGAGTTGGACGAGGCAGAAGCGGGCTGTACGGAGGGGCCGAGGCCCGAGGGGGGCTGGGGGCCTTGCCGCCTGGGCGGAGACGCAGAGGCCGGAGGAGGGGTCAGCAGCGTCCACAGACGAGGAAGGGAGGGAACTGGTGGAAGTAGTGACGAGGGAGGGAGGAGGGGGGATAAGAAGGTGCACGCGCTACGACGCTGCGAGGAGGAGGAGGCGCCGTCAGGTTGGGAAGCCCTCCTGACCACCCCAACTTGAAGACCCGCACTCCCGTGTTCTTCGACGGCGGTGACATGCGCGCGAGCGATGGGAAGGCGAGGAGGAGAAAGAGGCGAGGTGGTGGAGGAGGAGCAGTAGCCGCCGGGGCTCCTAGGCCGAAGGCCACGGCGACGAGGGAGGAGAGCGAGGGAGCGAGGCGGCGGACGAGGGAAGGAGGAGGAGGGACCAGTGAGGGGCGCGGGGGATGTGGATTGGGGCTAGGGTTGGCTAGCCCAATGGGCTCTGCGGGCAGGAGGGAGGAATCGCAGGCGGCGGCGAGGCTCCGGGGCGGAGGCCGTGGCGAGGCGAGGAGGAGGGATGGAGGAGGTGGGCGAGGCTGTGGGGATCGAGGGGGGACGGGGCTAGGGTTTGGGTGGTGGCTGGTGCGGGATACGGGGCGCGGATTGGGCAAAATCTCATGCACGCGGCCACCGCCAACCCAGCCAACAAGCGCGCGAGACGAGCCCACTCATCATTGGCCAGTCAAAACGATCGTGAAGGGAAAAATCTGTTACAGCGAGGTGAAGATCCGACGGCCAGGACAAGACAGAAGGGCAGATCCGATGGCCCAGGAAGGCCCAATCGGAGGAGCCTCCTGGAGGTGAGTTGGCTAGCCTCTTTTTTGTTTTAAACTAGTTGACCCGTTGCGCCAAATGGCACAGAGACCCGCTAAAGCCATGTTGTCGATGAAAATATTTTCATTTTGCAAAGGCATATTCGATATTGGTAGTAGAAAGCCCATGTGTTAAACCATGTTATATTAAAAATATGTTTATTACGCTGCGAAATCCAAGTTTGAAATAAAAATTGTATAACATGTACATACCAGCTAAGGAAACATTGTTTTAGTTGAAAATATGCTTATCACCATGAGAAATCTAAGTTTGAAAGAAAACATATTTGTATAAGATATATAGACAAGTTAAGGATGTCGTCCCTCCGTCTCAAAATAAGTGACTCAACTTTGTACTAACTTTGTTGGGACGGTGGGAGTATTTTTTTAACACGTGGGAGTATTTTTTAGCCGTGTTTGCACCAAACTTTTATTTCCATGTGCATAAAAAAAGAAACCTCTTTGTATTGTGCATATGGAGGCATATGTATTTGAAAGGCCGATATGCTACCTAGCCCAGCCCATGAAAAAAGTCATGGTGACCCGTTGCGCCAAATGGTGCAGAGGCCCACTGAAAACAAATTTAACCCCCTTTAATATAAAAATAGTGGCTTGTTGTCTACAATGAGATACACATACATTTTAATTTGGTAGTATAGAGTCCAATTACAGCCAAATTGAAAGTACACTCATAAAACATGGTAGGTCAGGCTGATAGTAACCATACTATACTATATATACCATCAATCCATGTCCAAGCCCTGCTGGCACAAGAATCTCCAAACTCCTTGTCATATAGGATAGACAAAAGGTGCTTCAGGAAAAAGACCATGGAACATAAGACCGTAAGGGCCGACAAGAGCCGTAGGCAATCCTAAGCGGGAGTCATAGGAATATGTACACCAACATTGCTTTTGACCATGTTGTTCATTCTCTTAACCCCAAAAGGTTGTCTTTTAGCATCTCTTTTGTTTTACTGATCCTTATTAGGTGATCACCTTATCTTGAAGAAAAGGCAACTGATATCATATTATCAATAAATAAATCCAATTAACTTTTGGATCGTGGCGACTGGTGAGATGCCATATTTAGTGCCACATTCTGATGCCACTAATTGACAGAAGAAGAAAAAAAAACTTGAACACCCTTGAGAAAGGCCACGACGACGAGGTGAGAACAAACAGGCTACTGATCAAGTGAAATAGAAGATGGAGCAAAACTTTTTACATAATGGTGTTGCTTAAAAAAATGTATGTAGTTCACATGCTTGCATTGCCAATCTTCAACCCCAAAAAGAGGGCACCAAAATGTTCATGCAAGAATTGAACATATTAAATTTAAGAAATAGACAAAATGTAGCTTGCATTTGGACATGGTGAATCCAAAATGTGAAAATACAAATATAAGATTTCGTACATCCTTGGCTAACTTTTCATATGTGCCGTCTTGGCCAAAAACTCATGCTACAACTTTCGAAGTACTAAATCTCGCTAAATTAATGAATAAGCATGGAGCCAAAGTCGAGGCACACAGAAATACCACGGAAGCCGGAGTCCAGATTCATGATCTTGGTTGTCCCTGAGAAATAGCAGAAAAATGATCTCGACTATTGATGCACAACTTGGCAGCAGAAACAAACGCGACAGTTCAAGCCTACTGGAAAAATGAGCTCAACCACTGATGCACAACTTGGCAGCAAAAACAAATGCAACAGTTCCAGCCTACTGGAAGAATGAGTTCCCTGCTGATGCACAACTTGGCAGCAGAAACAAACACGGCAACTCTTTTTGTGGATAAATTAGGCTATGTTCAGAGGCATTAAAATATTTTACAGTTTAGTTATGCAACAACGAATAAGATAATTGCCAGATTAGAGAAGGCACACTTCTCACAAAAAAAAGAAGAGAAGGCCTCACTAAAGAAGCATATTATGTTTGTATCTAATAACATAGAGATGCTACTAATGAATATAACTAAACTATTCCGTGAGCAAAATGAAAACATGCATGTAGCTAGAAAGAATACGCATGTGGCTACAAAAAAGGAAGCAAACCTCAAGCACCAAAATAGAGTTATAGCAATCCCTTAAAAAAGAGTTATAGCAAAGCCGAAGATCAAGATGCAGCAAAGGAGATCGTAGAACATGCTAAATAAACAGATATGAAGTAGTGAGAGCAGGTAAAGAGAACTTCATTCCCCAAGGCATTAAAATATTTTACAGTTCATTTTGCAAGTTCAAAATTGACACCATAGCGTCCCAGAACTGTAGAGTAAAACATCTTGCATGCTATGCATTTCTACCATGTTTCACTTTGAAAGAAAGCTCGATTGCAACTGAAATATCTCTCCTTGTATCTCCTATAACCTACACACCTAAATTAGACAAGCAAGTTAGAATGTCATTATTTATAAAGAAACACCACAACAACCTAATGAACTTTGTCCCTTCTTTAATAATTTCCTTTCTTTTCTGTAGTTCCAATTTTTCAACATGGCGCTATGATTCATCCCTATTTAATCTTACATTGAGATCCAAATTTAGTGTATGGCATATATGTTAATACACCCACCCTAAAATCTGAGAAGAGCAAAAAAAACTGAGAAAGTTTCCTTCTTTATTCTAAGTTTTCGTTGAACTGGCAACTCAAGTTTTACGCCTCCTGCAAGAACTGAACTTCCTCAACAACCTCACAAATGTAGGACAAGTCAGGCAAGCACCAACATATTGAGGATTAAAAAAAATCTTATCAATACATGTGTTGAGGAACCAATCATAGACCTTTAGATTCAACGGCGCAATTATCCTAGAAATTTTTTAAGCCTCGAGAGCCCTTCAATTGAAGGGAGAACAGTAAGCATGCATATCCATCAACAACGAAAAACAGCTCATCCCGCAGTAAACAAAAAAACACGCTGCTAATTCTTAATATCATAAACCTTGTAAGATTTGTACCCACGAAGCCATGTCAGTGATTCTAACACCATATCAGTATACCACCGCCATAGTACTACACCGTCTAATTACTACACGATTAACCGACCGAAGAAAATCATTGCAGCATGAATCACACGGACCATACAAAACTAATTAATGAAATGATTTCTACATTAACAAATCATGAATAAACAATTTCACATAAAGGAACCAGCTTGTTTCAAACCTGCAAAATGAAATATATATCTATAATCCCAGCGAGCAGCTACTATGGTGTGGTAATTACCTGATGTTAGGCATACATCTATATCCCCAGTGAGCAATCGTGGTGCAGATATGTAGTTAGCTTGAGCCTAGACAAAATTTATAGAGTGAGCTAGTTGGTGTCAGTTTTTTCATTACCATCTGGGACAGTGGGTTTGTCCATTTTCACATAGTTCACACCTTTCTTCTTCCTCGACAGCAAGCAAACCCAAAGGAAGCAGAGTACCGCGACCAACGCAACGGCCTTGGTGGACATGAACCAATCACAGCGCAATTGAGAAAGTGCGGAGTTTTGTTGTTGCTGGTCGGAGAAACACCTACTTGGTGACCAAAAGAAATGACGCACATCAGTTAATCACACATTCTACCATTTTTCAGAAAATAGTCCCCAGATTATACTCAAAAGCATGGTTAACTGAAATTTGGTAGCTAACCATACACAGAAGCACATAATGGCACCATGTGGTTATAGCAGGCAAAAGGAAGGCCTTCCAGTACTAATTGCTCAGATACTAATTTTTTACTTGGCACATCCACTGAATAAGGTGAGCTCATTCTCTGAAGCACATAAATCAGTGCTAAGAGCATCTCCAACGGCCGCCCCAAACGACGCGCGCGCATGGGGCGGTTTGCCGCGCTCCAGCGGCCGTGGGAAACAAGCGCGCGCGGGGCGGTTTGCCGCGCTCCAGCGGCCGCGGGAAACAAGCGCGTGCGGGAACCGTTTACGCGCGCGCGCAAAAAGGCGCCAGCTCGCGCGCAAGATTTGGCGCGCCGCTTCGCGCGCGCCTATAAAAGTGCTGCGCGCGCCACGCGTCTTCTCCACGCTTCCTCTTCTCCTCTTCCTCTCCCTCTCTGCCACGCGCCGCTCCAGCACCCCGCCATCGACGCGCCGCCATGCCGCCGCGCCGCCGAGGAGCGTCCGGCTACCGCGGCGTCTGCCTGCGCCCCAACGGCAGCTACTCCGCGGAGATACGCTCCGGCGAACTCCGGCTAGGCCTCGGCTCGTACGGGACAGCGCGCGAGGCCGCCCGCCGTACGACGCGGCGGCGTGGCGCCTAGGCCGGCCGCGCGGCCAGATGAACTTCCAAGATGTGTACACGCTCCAGCAAGCACTCAACTTCGCCCCTCTGCCTCGTCTGAATACGGCGGAAGACCGTGCGGAGCATGCCGAGCGGCAATGCCGCCTCCTCGTCGCCCAAGAGGACGAGCGGGTCATGGCGGAGTGGCGCCAGCGCCACCCGGAGGATGTCGCCTACGAGCAGTCCTACTGGGCAAGGCACCGCGAGGAGGACATGCGAAGGCGCCACGCGACGCGGTTGGACAAGCGTCGGCGGAAGGCGTTGGCGAATGCGCAGTCCGACCTCGTTGCAGCAGGTGGGCAGTCGTTATTCATGCCAAACGATGAGCGGTGGCTGGACATCTGGCTAACTACCTCGGACAACACCGCCGAGGATGATAGTGGTGATGATGATAGCGACTTAGAGTAGTTTTTTTAATGCAATCTATGCTTTTTATCGTTTGTCGTTTTTATTTATGCAATCTATGTTTCGGATGTAAAATACCTTTGTATTGTTTAAAATCTATGTAATCTATCTAGTTTTTTTAAAATTTCTGCTTTCAATGCCTACATTTCTAGTTTGTAGAACGAGCGCGCGCGCTGCATTTTTGCGCGCTGCTGGAGCGCGGCGCGCGCGCTGCATTTTAGCGCGGCTGCTGGAGCGGGCGCAGCGCGCCGCGCCAAACTAGGCGATGGGCGCGTGCTAAAGCTGTTTTTTGCGTGCGCCGCGTTTGGCGTCTGTTGGAGATGCTCTAAGGAAAAGGCTTAGAAACAGTAGCAACAAGTCGAAGATCAAGTTGGACAGAGTACTGTCTAAATGGCATCCCCTTTTTTCAAAAGACAAAAAGATTTAAATGGCCTCGTAACTGAATAAGATGTGGAGATGGAGAAACCATTCGTACGAAGCTGCTCAGTACGACTTAACTGAATTCACTAACTTGAAGTAACAATGAAGAAAGAAGAAAGCACTCATAAATGGAGATTCTCTCTTCTTTAAAGATATTACAACACTCACATCTTCTTGTAGGAAGAAAAAGCAAAGAAAGAAGGATGTTGTGAACGAGGAAGCTCTTGTAACCAGCGCAACATTGTCATCTTTCATGGGACGAAAAACAACATTGTATTGTCGCTTCTGAACTTAAACCAAGCAAACTAACATGGCCCACAAATAAGAGTTTAGCACATTATTTTGCAGACCTTTAACTTGCAAACCATCCATATAAAGTGTAAGATTACTACAGCCTCTACAATACTCATTGATGGCATACATGACAAACAAAAGATCGTGTAGGAAACACTACCATTCTGCATAGTAGAACTACTATCCATCCCATTAATTTGGATGTAGAAGAATTACTTTTCTATCTTGCCAGTTCACTAATCAGTACAAAAATGTGACGTTGCTGAAGCCAGCAGCTTGCTTATCTTCATGATAGCTCCAATGATCCACACTTTCAAAACAAAATTCAAGGCATTTTTTTGTGACATAAAATGCAAGGCATTATTAGCTCTGTATCATTGCTAATACACCCATCTTAGTGCTTATACACCCAGCCTAAAATATGAGAAGAGCAAAAACAAGAATCTGCATACGGAATGACAATTAGATTGGTCTGAAAGCTCCCTTCCCCAATTCGAATTTTGTTCTCTTGCACACACATCAGACCAACACATATGATCTGAAACAAGAGGAACAGCGGGCTAGATACCTTGGAGACGATCCATTGCGTCTGGACCTCGAGGTCAGCAAGAGAGCACGTTTTGTGTGGTAGCCACAAGCATCTGGCTGTCGATCTCTGACTCAGGCCACCACAATCGGTGGAGAAAACCCTCATCTCAGCCTGGGAGCAAGGTGAAACATCAACTACTGTAACTACCTCTCATTGATGAGAAGGGAGAAGAAGCTCACCCAGTAGCAGAAAGGAGGTGATAACCAGAGGGATGACATGCTCCACCCCACGTTGTCGTCCTCGTCCTTGGCCAGGCGATGAACGCAGGAACACCCTCTTCAATCCCCGCGTCCTCGCCCTCTTCCTCGGCCAGCCCTCTTCCTTGGTGTTAGGCAGTGGGGAAGTGGAAGAAGAAGGATCCAGGAGTGGATCGAGCCGCCACCAACCACCAGGTCGTACCTGACCTCGTCGCGGTCGGTGACCCTCTCCCGTCCGCCGCAGGGCCTCCCTCCTCTCCTTCCTTCTCTCCCTCTCTCCCATCTTCTCTCTCCTGCAGGGACCGATCCATGTGGTCGCCCTTTGCCGCCGCCACCGGAGAGGCTCGCCTCCACGGCCGCACGCCTTAGATCCGGCGGGAGGAAAAGGAGGAAGCGACCCGCACTGTCCTGTTCTCCGACGGCGGCGACATGCGCGTGAGCGTTGGGAAGGCGAGGAGGAGAAAAAGGTGAGGTGCTGGAGGAGGAGCCGAGGGCGACGGCGGCGTCCTTGGCCGAGCACACGCACGGAAGGGAGAGGGAGGGGTGCGGCGGCTCGTGGGGGTCGAGGGGAAGGAGAAAGGGAGCTAGGGTTCCTCGTTTGGTGGATGGGGTAGGGTGAGAGCCGCGAGACGCGGGTGATTGGGTGCGGAGCGCCCGAGCTGATTGGGGAAAATCCTCCTGCACGCGGAAAGGGCCAACCCAGCCAACGAGCGCCGACATGAGCCCACCAGTCATTGGACTACGAAAATGATCGCTAGGTGAAATTAGGTTTGACTGCAAGCGAAGATCCGACGGTTCAGACGCGCCAGAAGCCAGATCGGACGACCGGCAAAGGAGCTGATCGAGGGAGCATCCTGGAGGTGAGTTGGCTAGCCTCTGTTTTGTTTTAAATGGCTCGCTAGGTGATTATGTTATTGATATGAGTAATTGTGAAAGCTAAGTGTTATTGTGAGTATGGTTAGTTCATAATATTTGCTGAAACTTGAATGCTGACTTTTCATGTTACAACAACAAGAGCAAACAGAGTTTGTAAAAGTTTTTCTTTACCACTTTTAGTTTATCAACTGAATTGCTTGAGGACAAGCAAAGGTTTAAGCTTGGGGGAGTTGATACGTCTCCAACGTATCTACTTTTCCAAACACTTTTGCCCTTGTTTTGGACTCTAACTTGCATGATTTGAATGAAACTAACCCGGACTGACGTTGTTTTCAGTAGAACTACCATGATGTTGTTTTATGTGTAGAAAAGAAAAGTTCTAGGAATGTCCAGGAAATCCACCGAGGCACTTTTTGAAATTAATAAGAATTTTTGGCAAAAGAATTAATGCCAGGGGGCCCACAGCCTGTCCATGAGACAGGGGGGTGCCCCCCCTAGGGCGCGGCCTCCTATCTCGTGGGCCCCCTGGACCTCCACCGACGTCAACTCCAACTCCATATATTCACGTTCGGAGAGAAAAAAATCAAAGAGAAAGTTCCATCGCGTTTTACGACACGGAGCCGCCGCCAAGCCCTAATCTCTTTCGGGAGGGCTGATCTGGAGTTCGTTCGGGGCTCCGGAGAGGGGGATTCATCACTGTCGTCATCATCAACCATCCTCCATCATCAATTTCATGATGCTCACCACCGTGCGTGAGTAATTCCATCGTAGGCTTGCTGGACGGTGATGGGTTGGATGAGATTTACCATGTAATCAAGTTAGTTTTGTTAGGGTTTGATCCCTAGTATCCACTATATTCTGAGATTGATATTGCTATGACTTTGCTATGCTTAATGCTTGTCACTAGGGCCCGAGTGCCATGATTTCAGATCTGAACCTATTATATTTTCATGAATATATGTTTGTTCTTGATCCTATCTTGCAAGTCTATAGTCACCTATTATGTGTTATGATCCGACAACCCCGAAGTGACAATAATCGAGATACTTCTCGGTGATGACCGTAGTTTGAGGAGTTCATGTATTCACTATGTGCTAATGCTTTGTTCCGGATCTCTATTAAAAGGAGGCCTTAATATCCCTTAGTTTCCGTAAGGACCCCGCTGCAATGGGAGGGTAGGACAAAAGATGTCATGCAAGTTCTTTTCCATAAGCACGTATGACTATTTACGGAATACGTGCCTACATTACATTGATGAATTGGAGCTAGTTCTATATCACCCTATGTTATAGCTATTACATGAGGAATCGCATCCGGCATAATTATCCATCACTGATCCATTGCCTACGAGCTTTTCACATATTGTTCTTCGCTTATTTACTTTTCTGTTGCTACTGTTACAACTACTACAAAAACCCAAAAACATTTATCTTTTCTTTTGCTACCATTACTATTATTATCATACCACTTTTGCTACTAAATACTTTGCTGCAGATACTAAGTTATCCAGGTGTGGTTGAATTGACAACTCAACTGCTAATACTCAAGAATAGTCTTTGGCTCCCTTGTGTTGAATCAATAAATTTGGGTTGAATACTCTACCCTCGAAAGCTGTTGCGATCCCCTATACTTGTGGGTTATCAACTTTCTCCTGTTTGGCCCTAAAATCCTCTAACTCTTGTTGTTGCACCAGAAAGTATGCATCTGAATTCTCCTGGGACTTCCTCAGTCCTTCGGCTTCTTGTTGCAGCACAGCTGATCGATGTCTTTCATCTTGTAGTTGAGACTCAAGAAACCAAATTGATTCAGAAAGTGAGTTCGAAGAGCTTGTGCTAGCAGTAGTGGCTAGTAACTCGAACACTACATCAAGACAGGACTTTGGGGTTGTCTCACTGTCTTCAAAATAGTTTCCCTAAGCCGTTTTATCAGCTTTGTTGGAGACCAACAAGGACATCTCAATATGTTGAACCTTATATGCATTACTTCCTTTACCATTGCTTAATAAGGTACTCTTCCCAAATATTTTGCCAGCATTCTAAAAAAAGAAACAAGCAGGTACATAATAGGTTTAGCATGTAGAATATGAAACTCATTTTGGTGAACCAGTTCAGTAGTAAGGTGGACAGGATTAAAGTACCAAGTCTTCTATTTCCAAGTAGTAAGTACATAATAAAAGCATCAAAAAACATATATCTATGTCCTAAGGTCACTGCATTGTCTTGCCAAATCAAAATAGAAACACAGTTCAAATCATATCAGTTCAAGACAAAGCATCATTGAAAGAATACAAGTGTGGGAAACTACACGGCACAACAAGATTTCAGATTGGTAACACGGATATACATGTACAACAACACTATTGGCTTTGTTGTGATGCTAGTGATGTGTATGATATGAGAAGTCAAATGTATACACAATTGAAATTGAAATCAACAGAGCAATTTAGAAAAGCAAACTTGTTAAAGAAATGTTAAAAACATACCTATTGTGCCATTGGAGTTTTGATTGGATCCTTCAATTTAAAATAAGTTTGTATGAGTAAATACACTGATACAAGAGCAAAGCAGTATGCACCATAGCAATGGAATCTTAAATTAGAACAGTTCTTCTTCAAGTTTAAGCACTTCGTGTA
Organism: Triticum aestivum; assembly: GCF_018294505.1. NCBI lineage: Eukaryota > Viridiplantae > Streptophyta > Magnoliopsida > Poales > Poaceae > Triticum > Triticum aestivum. The sequence goes on from NC_057804.1 coordinate 421,845,155, forward strand.
CACGAACAGTGTACAGTAAGACATAGGCATAAAGTACTTCAAAATAAAAAATGAGCTCATAGACCTCACCACATTCTTGGTTTGGAACCAGTACAGAATAAGGTGTTCCCAGTCATCATGCCATAAATGTGTCTCAGGAGAAAAGTAAGGGAATTTCATGAGTTTCTTTGCCAGTGAATTATGTTTTCTTCAGGTAATTCCGATACTGCCACCAAGCATTCTTGAAGATAGCTGAGGTATTAACACAGGTTACCTCATCCTGAGTTTCAAATCGGTCCTTCTCTATAGAGAAAAATGGGAGCATTTGTTGTATTATAACCAGCATGGAGGTAGAATGTTTGGGACAAAGCAAAGTATTTTCCATGAATAACATTACTTACACATAACTCCTAGACGAACACCTGCAACTAGCTTTCTCCTTCATTTTCAGTATAATATTTCCATGATGGGAAGATACGCACATAGGATTTAACAACATCAAATGCGATTGATACTAAACTACGAATGGCTGGTTGTGCTTTGTCCACAGGAATAGGTGTACTAATTGGTGGAGTTGGGGTTCGCCGTGGTAGTACGGGCGCTTTGGGCACTGGACCTGCCATACTAACTGCTCTTGTTTGGGAGCTCTTTGCTGGAGATGGTGCTGCGTCAACTGGAACTGGGTTACTATCTGTTGTGGTTGGGGTTAGATTGGGTGAAGTTGGTTTTATGTCCGTCGGAGTAGGGGTACAATTTGCGAGAGTCTGGGTTATGTGTGGTAGGGCTGGTTCTCGTGCATGTACAACCGGGGTGCTATCCTCACCAAGAGGTAGCACTGTTTTATTTGAAGATCGTGTTTTTACTCCACTAGATACTGCCATCACCCCCTCCAATTCAAATCGCTGATAAGCAAGAAAAGTAGTTGAATGTACATACATTGTATAAGAGACAGATGCAATAGATAGTGTGGAAAAAAGAGGGCACGAAAGAGTTCACATGTATATTGTTTAATTAAACATGATAGCATGACATAATTTCACATATATGATGTCTATCTAAACTGGATAGCATAACATGACATAATTCAAAGATACGACGACTAACTAAACATGATGGCATGAGATATTTATATGATGTCTTTAGTAAACAGGTTGGCATGACATAATTCACATACATGTTGTCGGTGGGAACGACACCTATGAGATCACAAGAATCCCTACTGTGGTCGGCGGGCGCGGGGTCATAAGGAGAGCGGGTTCAAGAGCTAGCACAAAGGTCGTTTACCCAGGTTTGGGCCGCAGAGACGCGTAATACCCTAGTCCTGCTTTGGTGTGTATATCAGTATTCTTGAACTAGCTATCGAGCGTTACTTGCCCAAAGAGCCGAATCCCCCTCCAGTACGCCTCGGGCCTCCTTTTATAGTCGAAGGAGGCGCTACAGTGGCACACAGGAGGTGCAAAGGGTACAATAGCTATGTTTATCGCTTGGCATTACAAGACAAGACGCATTAAATGCGCCTCTGAGGTGTCCCCTCGCTTTATCGCCGCCTCGCCCTACTTCGACACGCGCCCGGGCTAGCGGTGATGAGAATACAGACCTGGGGTAGGGTCATATGCCTGACCTATACGTCCTACCCAAGGTCACTACCCTAGAAGAGAAGAAGTCCAAGAGGCAGCAAGAGACACCTAGTCGAAGATGTCGAGTGCAATCCACTCGACATTCATGTCACTCGGGAGTCCTCCTACCTACTGTCATTCGACCATCCAGAGAATCACTCGACCTACTGAAGACCAGGAGTCACTCAGCATTACAACGGGCAGGCATTCACTCCGTAGTCTTTAAGGTCATTAACAACACTTAAGGCTGGCGTTACCAGTAACGCCCTCACTTTATGTACATTAAGTCCCTTGTAATGGAGGGCGATGGGGGTCCTGGCGTACTCTATATAAGCCACCCCCTCCTCTGGCACAAGGGTTCGCACCCCTTATAACATCACACACATAAATCCAATCGACCTCCTCCGGGCACCGAGACGTAGGGCTATTACTTCCACTGTGAAGGGCCTGAACTCGTAAACCTCATGTGTACACCTTCACCATAGCTGAGATCTTGCCTCTACATACCTACCCCCCTTTCCACTATCAGTCTTAGAACCACGACAGTTGGCGCCCACCATAGGGCAGGTGTCTTAGCGACTTGTTGATGAAGTTGCAAGTTTTTTCGATCATCATCATCATGGTTTCCGGCGGCGGATTGGCTGAGGGCCGCAAGATCCATCTCGGCACGCTTGTTTTCGTCACCGACGACTCCGCGTGGCTTCAAGAAGCTCCCCTTGACATTGAGACGCTCCCCGTCCGAGGGGCGATGCACTTTCATGCGTGCGTTTGCGGTGTCCATCTCCGGCAGCCGTCGACTCAGTATCAGTCGGTTCAGATGGTGTCTTCCCTCCCCGTTGTTCGCCGCCGCAAGCAATCCGGTCGATCGCGACTTCAGCGGTGGGTGAAACACATGGTGGCTCGGCGTTCGGCCACCCATCAAGTCGCGGCAATTGAGCCCGACGAAACTCTCCATGGCCTGTTTGATCTGTAGATTGGCTCGGCGGAGACCGCATCCGAGTGCGATAGCAGCGACCCTGCGACTAAAGTCTTGATGGTCGATGGGCCGCGTGGTCCACCTGGCTTCCATCGTGAAGATGGCGAAGATGGTGGCGGCGATCCGTTGCGCGTCCATGAGGAATACCATCCTGAACCCCTTTCTTCACAATAGAGGGAAGAACTTCGTCGCCGCAACATGGATGCACTCCACACGCCCATCGTTGGAGAAACCCCCGAGGCTCGGGCCTTGGAAGAGGTGCGCCTGGCTAATTTGGCTGAGCGCACTCGACTGGAGAACCTTCAGCGTGCTCTCGACGAGCGTGCTCGCGAGCGGGTCCCTAAGTCCAGTCGACGACAGCTTTTCCCGCCTCCGCCTAAGGTATACCATACTCCAATTTAGAACCTCACAGCTGCGGCCCCAATAGCAGAGTCGATCCAACCTTCCCAGTCGGAGGCTGGCAGAGGGTTGATGCAGGGCCTTGCTCCGGGCAACAGGAGAGCAGAACACAACAGTGTCTCAGTCGCGGAATAGGATTCACAACAGATTCGTAGTAGCGGATACAGTTCAGTCGGCCCATAGCCCAAGATCACCCCTGCAGCGTGAGGGCTGTGGACAGTATGATCATTGGCTCGACCGCGACAATCGTCATCGAGTGCCCACGCCTCCTCCGAGGAGTGCGTCATATGTGCCTTGGCAGAACGATGACAGACGTCATCACAGTGGCAAGCGCAGAGCACCGGTCGACCCAAGAGAGCCAGGCTTCGAAGCGAGATCCATCCTCCTTCAAGGCCTAGTCGACCGGAACAGAGTGCATAGAGAAGACCCTGGCAGGGATCGTCCAAGTGGTAGTCGAGTGCATGTTTCTGGTCCAGAGTGTTTCAGTAGGGCCATCAGGGCGGCAGTGATTCCTCCCAACTTCAGGTTGGCGACCGGAGTTAGTAAGTTCACTGGAGAATCCAAGCCTGAAACTTGGCTTGAGGATTACCGAGTGGCTGTGCAGATTGGCGGTGGAAACGATGAAGTAGCAATGAAATATCTTCCTCTGATGTTGAAAGGGTCGGCCCGAGCGTGGTTGACTCAGTTAGCTCCGGGCAGTATATACAGTTGGGAAGAGCTGGCTCGAGTGTTCGTCAGAACTTTTAAGGGCACTTGCAAACGACCAGCAGGATTGACCGAGTTGCAGCATTGTGTGCAGAAGTCGAGTGAGACTTTGAGAGATTTCATTCAGAGGTGGACCACTTTGCATCACACCGTTGAAAATGTATCAGAGCATCAAGCAGTGTGTGCCTTCAAGGAAGGCGTCAAATACCGAGAGTTGGTCCTGAAGTTTGGTCAGACTGGTGATATGACTCTGACTCGGATGATGGAAATAGCCACCCGGTACGCTGACAGAGAAGAAGAGGATCAACTCCATAGCGGAAAGAGTAAGCCAGTCGGCCAAGAGACCAGTGGAGGTAATTCCAATCGGAAACAGAAGCATAAGGCCGAGCCCACAGCACCCAGAGAGATTGCAGCAGTGGCTCAAGGAAAGTTTAAGGGAAAACCTAAAGGGCCCTGCCCCCCTAAGAAGGTAAAGGATCAAGCAGGGAATGATGTGTTAGATTTGCCATGTCACATCCACACAAAGAAGGACGAAGAGGGTAATCTGATCTATCCTAAGTATACCACTCGACAATGTCGACTCCTGATCCAGCGGTTCTGAGAAAAACAGCCCGGTGAGAAGGAGAAAGAGTCGGACAAAGATGAGGATGAAGAGGAAGATGACGGTTATCCCAAAGTGAATTCCACCCTCATGATTTTTGCTGATGTTGAGAGCAAGAGTCGGTTGAAAGTTATCAATAGAGAAGTGAATATGGTCGCTCCGGCGATGACGACCACATACCTGAACTGGTCTCAGACAGCCATCACATTCGACCAGTCTGACCATCCTGCTCATGTAGCCACCCCCGGGAGGCAAGCATTGGTGGTCGACCCCGTGGTCGGAGGCACTAGACTGACTAAAGTGCTGATGGACGGTGGTAGTGGTCTGAATATCCTTTATGCTGAAACCTTGAAGGGGATGGGAATTCCGATGTCCAAACTTAGCGAGAGCAATATGAGTTTCCATGGTTTTATCCTTGGGAAGAAAGCCGAATCACTCGGCCAAATCGCTCTCGACGTGGTTTTCGGCGATTCCAAGCATTACCGTCAGGAAAAGTTGACATTTGAAGTCATGGATTTCCAGAGTGCTTATCATGCCATTCTGGGTAGGCCTTCCTACGCACGCTTTATGGCTCGACCATGTTATGTGTACCTCAAGTTGAAGATGCCTGGCCCCAAAGGTGTGATCACAGTTACTGGCAATCAGCAGAAAGCAGAGGAATGCTTCCAGAAAGGTTCCAAAATTGCCGATGCGCAGATGGCAGCAGTTGAACTTCTAGAGTATCAAAAGAATACAGATCCAAGTGATTTGCTCCGAGCCAAGAAGCCTGCCACGGATTCTACATTTCAGTCATCTGGTGAAACGAAGCCGATTCATATTCACCCGACCGATCCAAATGCCGCACCGACTCATATATCAACAACACTCGACAGCAAATAGGAAGAAGCGCTCATCCAGTTCCTCCGTGAGAACTGGGACATCTTTGCATGGAAACCCTCTGACATGCCGGGTGTACCCAAAGGACTGGATGAGCACCATTTGCGTGTCGACCCCAAGGTAAAACCCGTCAAAGAGCATCTTCGGCAGTCCGCCGGGCAGAAGAGGAAAGCGATTGGCGAGGAAGTGGCTTGACTGCTAGCAGCAGAGTTCATCCGTGAGATCGACCACTCCGAGTGGCTTGCCAATGTAGTCATGGTCCCTAAGAAGGACGATTCACTTCGTATGTGCATTGATTTCAAGCATATCAATCGGGCCTACCCGAAAGATCACTTCGCTCTCCCTCGCATCGATCGGATTGTTGACTCGACTGCGGGGTGTGAGCACTTGTCTTTTTTAGATGCATATTCCGGGTATCATCAGATTTGACTGTATGGTCCCGATAAAATAAAAACAGCCTTCATCACCCCATTCGGGTGCTTTTGGTATGTCACCATGCCATTTCGTCTTAAAAATGCCGGAGCCACATTCATGAGAATGATTCAGAAGTGCCTGCTCACTCAAATCAGTCGGAATGTGGAAGCATACATGGATGACATTGTGGTTAAGTCTCGCAAAGGTTCTGACCTATTGACTGACCTAGCAAAAACCTTTGCCAACATAAGAAGGTATGATATCAAGCTTAATCCGTCAAAGTGCACATTTTTCGGAGTTCCAGGAGGAAAGTTACTTGGTTTTCTCGTTTCCGAACGAGGGATCGACGCCAATCCAGAAAAAGTTGATACCATCCTCCGAATGAAACGCTCTGTGCGAGTGCATGACGTTCAGAAGCTGACTAGTTGTTTGGCCGCCTTGAGTCGATTCATTTCTCGTCTTGGTGAAAAGGCCTTGCCTCTTTACCGATTGATGAAGAAATCTGATAAGTTTGAGTGGACTGAGGAAGCTGATGCAGCGTTTGTAGAGATCAAAACCCTGCTTTCCACCCAGCCGGTGCTCGCTGCGCTAATTAGCAAAGAGCTTTTACTGCTTTACATTGCATCCACTGGACAAGTTGTCAGTACAGTACTCACGGTCGAGCGAGTAGAGGAAGGAAAAGCTTACAAGGTTCAGCGCCCAGTTTATTATCTCTCTGAAGTTTTGACTCCATCCAAGCAATGATATCCACATTATCAGAAGCTTGTCTATGGAATATACATGACCATGAAGAAGGTTGCACATTATTTCTCTGATCACTCCATTACAGTCATCTGCGACGCACCACTATCTGAAATTCTGAATAATAGAGATGCAACTAGTCGAGTGAAAAAATGGGCGATTGAACTCCTTCCATTGGATATCAAGTTTGAGGCAAAGAAAGCTATCAAGTCCCAAGCAATCGCAGATTTCCTTGTTGAGTGGATTGAGCAGCAATTGCCGACTCAAGTTCACTCGGAGCATTGGAATATGTTCTTTGATGGCTCCAAGATGCTGAATGGTTCAGGTGCTGGGGTAGTATTGGTATCCCCCCATGGAGACAAGCTTAGCTATGTTCTCCAGATTCATTTTGATTCCTCCAATAATGAAGCCGAATATGAAGCACTTTTATACGGGTTGCGTATGGCCATTTCACTCGGCGTCCGTCGCCTTATGGTCTACGGCGACTCAGATTTGGTGGCTAATCAAGTGATGAAGGAACGGGATGTCAGGAGCCCGGCCATGACTGGTTATTGCAATGCAGTAAGAAAGCTGGAAAAGAAGTTTGAAGGATTGGAGCTTCACCACATACCCCAATTGAAAAATCAAGCTGTAGGTGAGTTGGCAAAGATAGGTTCAAAGAGAGAGGCCATTCCCCGCAATGTGTTTTTGGAACATATTCATTCACCTTCAGTTCAGGAAGATCCTTTCACTGAAGAGTCACCATAGCCCAAGAGCGCCACAGATCCGACTGAAGCCGAAATCCCAGCCGTGGTCCACTTAGTCATGGAGGTTTTGGTCATCACTCCCGACTGGACAGTGCCATACATTGCATACATTCTTAGGAAAGAACTTCCAGAGGATGAAGAAGAGGCTTGATAGATCGTCCGACGATCTAAAGTCTTTACCGTGATAAAAGGTCAGTTGTTCAGAGAAAGTGTAACTGGGGTCTACCAGAAATGCATCACGCCAGAAGAAGGCCGAATGATCTTCAATGATATTCACTCGGGGACCTATGGTCACTATGCATCCTCTCGGACCAAAGCATACCGAGCCGGATTTTACTGGCCACGTGCCAATGAGATGGCAAAAGAAATAGTGGACAAGTGTGAAGGTTGTCAGTTTTACTCCAACATGTCCCATAAACCTGCATCAACTCTGAAGACTATTCCACTCGTCTGGCCTTTTGCTGTCTGGGTATTGGACATGGTTGGACCTCTGAGGACTGGGAGGAGTGGATTTACCCATGTGCTAGTGGCAGTCGACAACTTTACCAAATGGATCGAAGCCAAGCCCATTAAAAACCTTGAAGCAAGTACACCTGTGAGTTTCATTAGGGAATTGATATTCAGATATGGTGTTCCGCACAACATCATCATGGATAACAGATCAAACTTCGACTCTAATGAATTCAAAGCCTTTTGTGCTTCCCAAGGCACGAGGGACAATTACGCTTCGGTCGCTCATCCTGAGTCGAATGGGCAGGCTGAGCGAGCAAATGGATTGATTCTCAAAGGACTGAAACCCAGGTTGATGTGTGACCTCAAGCATGCAGCAGGGGCTTGGGGGTTGATGAGCTCCCATCAATACTTTGGGGATTGAAGACAACTCCTAATCGGTCGACTCGACGGACTCCATTCTTCTTAGTCTACGGAGCCGAAGCCATAGTCCCGAGTGATTTGCTCCACAACTTGCCCCGAGTCGAACTCTTCTCAGAAGAGGAAGCAGAGCAGGCTCGACAAGATGCAGTCGATCTCCTGGAAGAAGAAAGAGAGATGGCCTTGATCCGGTCGACCATTTATCAACAAGACTTGCGTCAATTCCATGCCAAAAACGTAAGGGGTCGGGCATTTCAAGAAGGAGACCTGGTTCTTCGAGTGGACCAGCAGAAACCACACAAGCTCGCTCCTGCTTGGGAAGGCCCTTTCGTCGTCACCAAAGTGCTCTACAATGCAGCGTATCGTCTCTTCGACATCAAGCACAATAAAGATGAGCCACGCGCTTGGAATGCGGAATTGCTCCGCCCTTTTTACTCTTAAAGTATTTAGACTGATGAGATGTAATAAGAAGTACCTTTTAGTTTGGGTGTCAAAAGACATCATTTTACAGTCTTCCGAATGATTGTTGTTCATTTTTTACATGTTCTAAAATCCCCCAGTGGGTGCCTTAGCTGCAAATCCATTTCGCCTAAGTAGAAGAGAAAATCCTACCGAGTGGCGAGTCTGCCTCTCACTCGGGGGCTTAGCTGCAGTCCAGTACTCGCCTAAGTGATAAAAAATCCTACTGAGTGGTGAGTCTGCCTCTCACTCGGGGGCTTAGCTGCAGTCCAGTACTCGCCTAAGTGATAAAAAATCCTACCGAGTGGTGAGTCTGCCTCTTACTCGGGGGCTTAGCTGCAGTCCAGT